>NC_056730.1:1036199296-1036274296 GCF_019279795.1 Protopterus annectens
AAATTTTCTTTCAGCATCCATCAGGATTCATATGGAGAAGAAAGCATAAGTGAATCAGATATAATACTTGAATGAAACAAGCTACTGCCACTCAAAATTAATCTTCACAAAGGAACGACTTTCATGTAATCAAGTAGTGTAGTTCGTAAATCCCTTAGTGAAGTCCAAGAGCTTTAGATAGCTCTCGGATTTATGGCAATTACCATGCAATTTTACTGAGTTAGGAACAACGCGTAAATCATACATTTCAATAACACGAATACATATTTACTTTTTTCTAGGTACCTTCCTTACCATTGTCCACTTTTCCCCTTTCTGATCTCTTTCTTCTTCTCTCCCCTATGTCTCTCACAACTACTACATTGCTCATTAAATGGGTTAATTATATACATTTCTTTCTGCCTTACTTCTTCAGACTAATAGCGATGATGAGACATGTGTGTGTGAACAATGCCTCTAACTTGTATGGAGAACTAAATCTCTGGCTTGATAGAAAGTGAAAAAGATTTTTCACAATTAGATGTCCAGCCATTTTTGACTCCTTTCTCTACAACTAACTATGTCTTGAAACACTTTTTGGATCTTATGATGACTATATTTTTTCAGTTTGTTGTTATGATACAGTTAGCTTACTTTGTATGGCAGATGTGTGTCAGCCTGCTGTTAAAGCATTTATTTAATCAGTTATACTGATGTGATTTCTTATTACTTACTCTATAAGGAGTATGGAGGAGTTGCTTTCAAGTAAAAGAATATGTAAGTGTTTGGGGGAACATCATTTAATGTCCATTCGTATGTCAATAATGTAAGAGTTTTTTTTAATTTGTTTCATTTGCTGTGAAAGGATTGCACTCCCTTATTAAAATGCCTAGACTGTTCAGACACTAAGAAGACATGAACTATGAGCACCTGTTTCAAAGATGCTCAACTTGTACAAAAACAAAAACAAACAAAAGAAGTTAATAAATCTGGTTACCAACTTGTTTGTACTATAACTTCCAGCATGTGAACACAAAGTTAGGTAGAAATAATAGGAGGTATTCAGAAAGATTCATAATTGAACACCATTGCGCTAAATATTGCATAAGATTTAGCATGTTGCAGTCTCATGTTGTGACATGCATCAGGGCTAGCTTTATATTGGCAGACTCTTAACGTGCTACATAGTTTGATTCTCACCTTAGAAAAGGAAATTGGCTCAACTTAAAATTGCCCAGTCAGCCTAGTATTAGTATTTATCTACAATAAACCTGTATATTTCTCTGGTCTAGCACTGTTATCTCTGACAGACAGAGGCAGATAATAATGCCCAAACTAACATATCCCTCAACTAAACCTTTAGAAACTTCCAAACTAACATGTCCCCTCCTAATACATGTCTATTATAAGTAGGCTATACTTATAAAGGCCCTGGTTGTTGTTACCCTAGAATATACCTATGAGCAGATGTGACCGGGCATGTGACCAAATCTGATAAGCACAGTATGTTGACATGCTCTATATTATCCATGTTTACATGTGCAGTAAATTGCCTCATAGTTGTAACACATAGGGTCCACAGAGCAAAGGGACAACTCAGCCAATTATTAAAGTGTAGAGGAAAGAGAAAGACACGATAGCTAGAAAACGAGGTAAGAGCAAACTATTGATCACACATAAGGAAAATTATAGGGAAGATGGCTGGAGGAAAGAAGGGTGATGTTTAACTGGGAAAGGTGTCCATGTGACATTTTTAAAGCAGAATAGTTTGGGAGTATAGCAAGGACCACAACTGGTAAAGAAAGAGAGAATAGAAAAATAAGTAGGTGAGACAAAGTAATTTAAAATGAATTTAAAATGAAGCTAGAGGCACACACTGTGGACATATAAACACAGAATGAGGACAAGACTACAGAGATGCAGGCAGACAGATAGAGGGCAGTTGGTGATGAGGAATTCTGAACTACAAACTGGATATAAAAAGTAATACACAAGGAAGGGTGCACCATGATTAGGAGTAGGAATGTGCCCTGTAGGCCTGCAGTGCTAACCCCAAAGGAGAACCCACTCAGAAGTCAGTCACATCTGTGGCTGACATCATTGGCACACCATGCATCTTGTGGTCCAGTGTTTGGGGCAAGCATGCTATGTGGCTCTGTTATCCACAGAAGGAGACACTCCAAGTTCCCAATGGGGAGCCCAGCTACTTATCTGTCTCTGTCATCTTCAGCCACTGCACCAGAAACCATGTGACACATGGGACCTATTTGCACCACTCACAGGGAAGGGCACTCTACTAAAGAGGCACTAGTGAGCCTTCCAGGTCACCTTCTAAAGAGGCCTTTCATCAACTACAAAAAAGCAGGCCTGGGATTATCTGGCGACCCCAGAACAGTCTCACAGGCTGGTGCAAACATTGGTTGACATTACCATACCTCCTTCTGAATTACAGCTGATTCTGCAGAGAGAGAGAGAGAAAGAAAACAAAAGACAGAAAATACAGCACCTTAGTTCCCACTTGTATGGCACATTTATTCTGCATTTAAAAGATAGATAACCACCTACACCACACCACTTACCCCCACCATCCAGAGAGCTTGTCCCCCTCCTTTTCAGGTAGGATTTCCAGTTCACTGCTTTTTCCTCTAGCACTATAAATTAAAACAACAATTAGTACAATATGTCCCCAGTAAAGAGGCAAGGACAGCAACAAGTTAAAAGTCAGTATATTACAGCATAAACCATTACTAAGTACTTATAAAAGAAGGCTGGCACTTAAGAGTTCTAACCACTGTCACCAATTCCTGGGCCATCATAGACTACCCTCAGGTAAGCACTGCAGTCTCTGTACAGCAGGAAGAGAAAGATTTAGGTCTTCTGCTGCACCATGTTGGAACACTGTCAAATCCACTGCCTAAAGAGACCACATTCAGTCAATAGATTAGAAAGCGGATAAAAATCGTAAGAATGTAGTGAACTGATATAACACACACACTTCATAATGGCTGTGCTTGTGACCTCCTAGCCAGTGAATGGGAATGAGCTATCATGGAAGTGTTGTTTTGGCTGATAACATAATAGTGATTTAAAGGCAATTGCCATACATTATTTTAGCGGTATAATAGTTTTCCTGAAAGTCCAATTGGAGTGTAATAAAATGCATGGCTGCCATACTGTATTGACTGAATTTTAATGAGCAGTATAGGAATTGGAACAAGGAACTGGATAACAGTTTCTCTAATCATATAAGTGTACTGCAAGCACATACAAGACATCCAGTAATGAATCTCAAGACTGCACAGTGCATGCAAGAGTTCATGGCAGCAACATCACCATTTTCTAACAGAACAATATGTGAGGCTCACACAGCACAAGAACATGCTGGGCTGCTATCTACTCGTATGGGATAGCTCAGACTGTCAGTTTGCACAGCACAAGGGCATGCCAAGTTACTGTCATGCTATGTGTGGCTTACTCTGTCAGGCTGAAAAGCATAAATACATGCTCCACATGACAGAATCATGCGAGCTGCCTGGATGGTATACCATCTGCACATTGACCCTCTTTCAGTTGATGTAATGGAAGCACTTTTAGCTAGTCTAACAGATGCCATGTAGACAAGTGGGGCCTTAGCAGCAATAAAGGTGCAGTTATTAGCCTCCAAGAATTCAGGGAAATGGGCTACATTCTAGAATGCCTACATAATAGTTATGCTTTAATCTTTCAGAAAATAAATATGCTCCTTCATATACTGAATCATCATATAAGGAACTGGTGCTGGATTCTTGAGACCAACACCTGCAAATCTAACATTCAAAGTCAGACACTGAAAATTCCCTATAATAAGGATGGTTAATGGTACATAAATGTCTGTATTCACTGGAATAGGCGTTCTATGCATTCTGCTTGATTACATGTGAGGATAATGTAAGGAGTCTCATCCACACAGTAAAGGTCACCAGTGTTTTGGTAACTGACGTGGTGGTATATTAGCTGTTGACATATCTTCTGTGATGCAGAGGTTGATGATGTACAACATTGTTGATACTGTTACTGAAGGAAGCCGCTAACATATGTTACCTGTTAATGCTAGCCTCAAAATGTGATTGAATATCCCGGGCACTGACATATCCTATTGATTGGAATAGCTGACATGAGCAGCTATCTATACTAAATCGATATGTTTATGAACTGGTGTGCCGAGGTTGATTTGCTCATTTGAGTATGAAATGACTCTGCATGTTGTCTCTGATTTGCATGCTATTATACAGTCATTTGCATACCATGCATACCACTGTATTTCTTTGGAAATACAATCATGCTACTTGGGTTTGTCAGTTGACCCCTCCATTTCTGTTGCTATTCTCTGCATTATTTTTCATAACACTGTATGCTAATTCTTTCTGAGAGCCCCCATAACTTTAAAATCACCCGTGCCTGAATTTGCAATGGCATACTTCAATTACTCAAGAGCTAAGTATTCACGTAAGCTTAAGCTGAATAGATTTTCTTTTAAAATGTACTTTTTATTCTATACTTTTCATAATCTCTACCCAAAGTATACAATAAAACACCCCCCAAACATTTACACGTTCCCAGATGGGTAGAACAAAAAATTCACACTAACAAGTAATGTTCATTAAGTTTCATAAGAAACAAATTATATGGGTCTTTTAAAAAACACCAACATTTCTTGTAACAGAAAACAGAGAAAAAAGAAAAATGGAAAGAAAGACACAACAAATCCTTGAGAAAAAAGATATATGGAATACTTTCCCCCAGAGAAAGGCATGTGGATGTTTTCCATTCCAAGTTTTTACATATAGTGCCACCTTTTCTGACAATAAATAATGAAGTGAGTCAAGTCCTCTAGCACTCTTTGATGAGAAAGATACTTCATTTTATATTTCAGTTCACTATAATTCTTCTTTTATTGGGAACACAAGTTAATTTAACCATCGGTTGGGCCCACACCAGGCAAGCTGCCTTATGTGCCCAAGCTGTGAAACAGTGTGGCCCAGTGAGTACTAATCCATGTCCTATTACTTTGCCTTTTAAATATTTGACACCTGCTCCCCTTAGCAATCAGTTACAATACTTTCTTGGTCAGCTATTGACTTCACAATATGAATAGAGACTACAGGCAAATAACTTAAACTTCTCCTTTTAAAATGTTTTTGGTGTATTATCACTGGTAGTTCTGGAGTCCACTTAACACACTGCTCACTATATTGTCTGGAGTTTGCTGAATTATGCCCATACAGGCTTGATAATCAGACAAAGCCACTAACAGTGAATCCAAGTTGTTCTTTGTCCAGAGCCATAACAACAAAATAGGCTAATAGCTGTTTTTTCAAAGTTTTTTTTTATTTAAATAAAAAGATTGTAAACAAAACATATGTCGATATTACTCTGTTCCTCAAAGATGAAAATGTGTTGTTTATTCTCTAGCTTTTGGACCATCCCAACAGACTGCAACTTAATTTTGCATCTGCATTCCATAGCTGCAAATAACGGGTGACTTTGTGTTTTCTCTAAATTGAAATTGCTACAAATTCTCAAAACACACCTTGTTTTTCCTTAGATAGAATATTTCTGCAATTCATTGCCCCCATATGGATGGTACATCTTTGAAACTATAGAATCTGTACTTAAAGCCAGTAAGTTGTTCCCTCTGATATAGTTTTTTGGCTGTCCAGATTCAGTTTTAAATTGTCTTCAAATACCAAATTAGTTAATTTGATTTCCCTTTTATTTTATTAATTGATTGATTGATTGATTGATTGATTGATTGATTGATTGATTGACATTTGTTTACCGAGAATGTCCACTGGGCCAAAAGAGTCCATTTTCAATGGAGGCCCTGGGATTAAAGCTCCTCAAGAAAGTTAGTTTCATAGCATATAAAAACTCAAAACAATTAGTAGATACAGGCAATATTATAACAATATTATAACAAAGACAGACGGTATTAAACAGACACAAATAAGAATGCATGTTAACATATAATATGTATTATACAATAGTATTATACAAAGACAGAAATGTAATATATAAAAGTCAGTACAGGATGGTTGTAGACATGTGATATGTACAAGTTAATATAGTTTAAGATACACACAAAATGGGCAATAATACATTTTGAGAATTAATGGAGATAAATAAGTCATACAGAAATATTTCCAAGGTCCAGTAAGTGCAATAGTGCGAGGTAGTGTGAATAAATTAATTATCAGGTAAAGATATATCTGGCATATTTACATACAGTAGATGTGAAAAAGGAGGGATAAGGAGGAGTGGAAGGGGTGAGGGCGCAGATGAGGTGAATATGTCTTAGGGAGTGTGGAATCAGGTTATACAGGGAAGAGTAGAAGGGGTGAGGACGCAGACGAGGTGAATATGTCTTAGGGAGTGTGGAATCAGTTTATACAGGGAAGAGTAGAAGGGGTGAGGACGCAGACGAGGTGAATATGTCTTAGGGAGTGTGGAATCAGGTTATACAGGGAAGAGTAGAAGGGGTGAGGGCGCAGATGAGGTGAATATGTCTTAGGGAGTGTGGAATCAGGTTATACAGGGAAGAGTAGAAGGGGTGAGGGCGCAGATGAGGTGAATATGTCTTAGGGAGTGTGCAATCAGGTTATACAGGGAAGAGTAGAAGGGGTGAGGGCGCAGATGAGGTGAATATGTCTTAGGGAGTGTGGAATCAGTTTATACAGGGAAGAGTAGAAGGGGTGAGGACGCAGATGAGGTGAATATGTCTTAGGGAGTGTGGAATCAGGTTATACAGGGAAGAGTAGAAGGGGTGAGGACGCAGACGAGGTGAATATGTCTTAGGGAGTGTGGAATCAGTTTATACAGGGAAGAGTAGAAGGGGTGAGGATGCAGATGAGGTGAATATGTCTTAGGGAGTGTGCAATCAGGTTATACAGGGTTGAGAACTGAGGCAGCTGCATTGCCATTGAGTGAAGAGGTGTTACCGCAGAGATTTTTTATTTATTTTTATTTTATTTTTATTTTATTTATTTTACATTTGTTTACCAGGAAAGTCCGACTGGACACAGGTCCATTTACAACAGAGGCCCGGGTAGAAAAGCTCCACAGAAAAAGAACAGACAAACTATCACATATGAACAAGACAGTAAATGCAAATACACTGTAGGTATATTAAAATCAATAAGCAAGGGAGAAATAATTGAAAAAAAAATCCATCGACCATCTTTAACATAGGATAATAGAGTTAAATATTTGCATGGAGGAAAAGAAAACAACCTATTTACATCAAAACATCAAAAGTGAAAAATGAGAGCAAATAATAGCAATGCGTTTTGGACGGTGCCTCAGAGTGAGCTGAGTCTGGCAATAGGTTATATCTCTGAGTCTTATTTATTAATCGTGCAAGATGCAAGAGCATAACCGGGTATTCATCAGATGAGTTTTGTGTGAAATTTTAAACTGCGTGATAGTGCGGATAAATGTAATTGATTGGGGAAGGTTGTTCCATGCCTTAGCTATGATATGAGATCATAGGGCATTCACTGCAGTATTGTTGACTCTAGCAATGCAGAGAAGTAATTTTTCACTAGAGCGTAGAGGGCAGTTTGCTATGTAGGGAGTGATAGGGTGACCTAGTGCAGGGGTTTTATCAGGATGCTTTAAAATACTGTAAGCTATGACAAACTGTTATTAAAGAAGTAATTGTGGAAGTCTGAGCCACATTAGGTTCCTTAGAGCCTGGCAGTGGTGGCTTCTGAAAGAGGAGTTGTTAGCAAACTTAGTTATTTTATTATAACCTGCCTCCAGTCTGGTTAGATCATTTTTTCTAGTATGGGTAAGAATTGGTATGGCATATAGGAAAGTGGATAAAAGGTGGGTTTGTGCTAGGGTGATCCGTGCATTATCAGAGAGGTACTCTTTATGTCTATATAAAGTTCTCATTTTTTTATGGACCTTTTTAATGGTTTGTGAAATGTGAACATCAAAGTGTAGGTTATTGTCGATTTCAACACCGAGTAGGTCAAAAAAGATAAAAAGTCACCCAATGAGTAAATGGACTGCCAAAGATGTAAAATATGAGTGTAACAACAGCCAAACGAATGACAGTCAGATGCATGGCAACCATAAAGACTTTAACAAATGCGAGTAAGTAAGCGCTTTCACCACTACAAGTGGCTTCCTCATAAGATATAACTCACAAAAGCAGAAACAAACATTTATATAGATGACATCACATACTCACTTTTAAATAAACCAATAAAATGCACAGCAGTCACAGTATTTCATTCATTCAGTGCTAAACATGTGTCTTCCTTCATTACCAGCTCATAACAACAGATAAAGCATGCTACATAATCAAATACAGGAAGTAAGCTCTTAAAACAACAGGATTCATATATTGCATGCATCAAAATTCAGAGTTGCTACAGTTATAAATACACAGCATAAACAAGAGCATATAGTTCACAAAAACAGGAAAAACATTTAAATAAGTAACATCAGCTACTCACTTTTTACTTTTTAAAATAAACCAGTAAATACACAGCAGTCACAGTATTTCACTCACTAAGTGTGAGCCTGTGTCTTCCTCCATTACCAGCTTCACAAAAGCAGACAAGAGTACGCTGCGTCATCAAATTCAGCAAGTGAGCTCTTAATGCAACAAAGCTCATATACTGCATGCATCGACATCATTCAGAATCGCTACAATTATAAATTTACAATATAAACAAGCACCAGAATGAATGCTGCAATCATAATCACATCCATACGTAAAATACAAGAATAATAAAAACAAAAGAAAGGCATCCTATTTAGCTATACCTCTGTTATTTAGAACTGGCTTAATGGAAACTACCCCATTGAGCTCTGACCCCCGATCAGCTCTAAGCTTAAGGATCCAGCGAAGCTCTACTTCTTCCATCCTATTCTCAATGTCTACTAATCTAACACTGGCTCCTACTCTTTCAATGACCCTAAATTTAAATACATGCTTGCCTTCACTTGCTAACACATATCTAGATATAGCACTATTATTGCTCCCTATACGTATACTATAAAGGTGCTCCCTTATTCGTTCCCTTAGAGTATGTCCCGTCTTACCCACATAAAATCTCTGACATCCTACTCTTTCAATGACCCTAAATTTAAATACATGCTTGCCTTCACTTGCTAACACATATCTAGATATAGCACTATTATTGCTCCCTATCGATACTATAAAGGTGCTCCCTTATTCGTTCCCTTAGAGTATGTCCCGTCTTACCCACATAAAATCTCTGACAACAATGACACTGAGCTAAATAGACTATGTGCCTAGTGGCACAAGTGGCCCTAGAAGTGAACTTATACTCCTTACAATTATTCAGATGTAAGAACATGTCCATAGTTTCTATATGTTGGCAAAAACCACACTGGCCACAAGGGAATGTCCCAACCATCCCACCTGGACTCTTAATTTCCCTATCTGGATAGCACAACAATCTTTTCAAGGACATGCAGTTCTTATAACAAAAAAGGGGCATATCCATTACCACTCTACCAATCTTTTCATCCATCAAGAACAATGACCAGTGTCTCTCAAAAACTTTTTTGATCTTATCTACATTATTAGTGGAAAACATCGGGACTTTCACAACAGTGTCATGTTTCTCTTCATGGGTAGTTTGATCTATAATATTAAAAATTGGTCTACCAGAAAAGTATGGTTTAGCACGACCTTCTCATAGCCCATCAACATGTGCAAGTATGGGGGTAAAAATCTGAACCTTTATAACCCTGATCACTCAAATTTTGACACAGAGTATCCCTACCTCGCCTGTGACTTTCCTCGGTATTGTGCAATCTGGACATCCTCATCCCCTACCCCTTAACTATGTTATTAAATATCTGTTTCAGATGCATACTTTGCCTATGTTACATCGTGTTCCTACGGCAATCCTTTCCATACAGACGTGTGTTAATATGAGACCCTCCATCCTTGGTAACACACATATCTAAGAATTCAATAGACATATCAGAGTACTTCAAATTGAATCTCAAAAATTCACTAGATCTATGCAGTGCCTCAACAAATTCATGTAAACTATTGGCCATACCCGTCCAAAGCAAAAAAAGTCATCAACGAAATGGTGACAGAACAGCTCATTCCAAACAAACATTTCCATGTTAAATATCACATCCAATTCCCATTGGGCCACCACTGCTTTCGCATAGCTGTTGGCATAACACGTGCCCATTGCTATGCCATGTTTTTGCACGTAGCAACAATTATCAAAGATCAAAGGCATTATTGTCCAGAACCACATCCATGAAAGTTCACATTAGATCAACAAGTTTCTGTCCATACTCAATAGGATTAAGCAGGTACATACATAAATATTCAACACCTTGCAAATTCGGTATAACCATGAACAATGACACAACGTCCATTGTCACTAGTAAATATTCACTCAACCCACCATGTGATTTCATAAAATCAAACAAATCTTGTAGGAACTGCTTAGTGTCCCTTAACACATCCGTTGACTTATCTAGTATAGATCTCACATGTTTTTCAACCAAAACTTAAAAGGGTTCAGTAACCCAACCCTTTCCTGCCACAAATGGTCTGAACAGTGGTACTATGGGACCTTTATGAATCTTAGGGAGACCTTGAAATAGAGGCACTATCGGTGTATCAGCTGTAAAAAATTGCAACGATTCCATGGAAATAGAATAACTAAGTAAACAGTCATTAAGTAGAATCTGCAACTCCCTAGATATGCCTTCATTCCTCCTAACATCAATTCTTTCATAAACATCAGTATCAGTTAACATAGATGTAATGGAGTCATAGTAAAAACTTCTATTCATAACCACTATCATACCACCCTTATCTGCAAGGTGGATGACTATAGTCTGGTCACTCTGTAACCTATTCAGTGTTGCATGCTCAAAATAGTTTAAATTAATAAAACGTTGCCCATTCTGTCTACTATTAAATACTGCATGAAGCTCATCTTCACATATTTTACTGAAAGCCTCAAGGATAGGCTGATTCACAGGCACAAAATTGCTGAGCTTCTTAAACCCATGTTGTCCCCTAATGTCACCCTCAGGAAAAGACATTTTCAACATTACATTTCTAATAAACAGTTTTAAGTCAATAATAGTGTCCAAAAGGTCCGCTGCCTGAGCAGAAATAAATGAGAGACCTTTATTAAGGATGGCAAGCTCAGTCCCATACAGTATCCTATCCAATAAGTTCAGTACTAGCGACTCCAGGAATTCCACATTCTTTTCACGGTGGGAAAATTCATTGTCTCTACTGATTCTTTCCTTTTCGTACATCCTCTCCTTCTGGACCGATTTGAGCCCTTTCCATTCTCTACTTGAATAGGAAAAGGGGGTTTCAGAAACCCCCTGTTGATGGAACACAGGAAACTCCTTCCTCCTCACCACCATGGGATCATGTTGTTCATTTTCAGCATTGCAGGGACCCTCTGTTATTAAAACGTTTTTATTCTCTAGAGAATCTGGGGGTAAAGATGCCTGCTTGCTAGGCTGCACATTCTCAGCAGCCGCAGTCACCAGTCCATTATCAGTAGGGGTGCTATATGAATCCCCAGCCTCTGACTGGGGTCCGCTGCAGGCACGAGACTCAGTGGCCTTCCTTTCAGTCCTATGTTCAGTCTTGGGCCATGAGAAAACATGACCCAGCCTAAAATCGGACATGTCTCTGTCCAATCCTTTTATTTTCTGTGCAGTCAATCGCCTGTCATCGGTGGTAATATTGTCAACAACTACACACATCAGTTTATCAACTACTGGCACAGGAAAGGTGTCATAAAGAGAAACTTGTTGGTTATCAATCTCACTAATAAGTCTCTCCTCCTCAGGTTTGAAAAAATCAATCATAAGTTTCATATATCCGAAACTTGTCTCAAGATTGAGATTCTGCCAACTAGCAAGTAACACAGGGTATTGTGTGCCATATGTCGGCATTTTCAATACTCTCAAACCTCTAGGGACCACTCTGTGATGTAGACAGGCTTCAAAATGAAGCCGTTGAAGCTGTAGCCATTTTTAAATTTATACAAATTATCTTCCACTTTACTCAGGCATGCATGAAGCACATGTTTATCACAGTCTTCCTCTACATCACTTGCATCTGTCGTTAGCCCCAAATTACAGTCAATAAAATGGTTAGTCATAATTGCCAATAAGCTTCCAAGTCCATTATGTTTGTGCACAACTCCTTGGCCTAGTGGAATGGATCCCAACTCAATGGTGGATGAACTATAACTCTCAGCCATACTCTCGTGGGTAACCAAGAACACAACAAGGAAATGGACTGCCAAAGACGTAAAATATGAGTGTAACAACAGCCAAACAAATGACAGTCAGATGCACGGCAACCATAAAAACTTTAATAAACAAATGCAAGTAGGTAAGCAATTTCACCACTACAAGTGGCTTCTCCAGACCATATAACTCCCAAAAGCAGAAACAAACATTTTATATAGATGACATCACCTACTCACTTTTTAAATAAACCAATAAAATGCACAGCAGTCACAGTATTTCATTCATTCAGTGCGAAACATGTGTCTTCCTTCATTACCAGCTCATAACAACAGATAAAGCATGCTAAATCATCAAATTCAGGAAGTAAGCTCTTAAAACAACAGGATTCATATATTGCATGCATCAAAATTCAGAGCTGCTACAACTATAAATACACAGCATAAACAAGAGCATATAGCTTACAAAAACAGGAACAAACATTTAAATAAGTAACATCAGCTACTCACTTTTTATTTTTTAAAATAAGCCAGTAAACACACAGCAGTCACAGTATTTCACTCACTCAGTATGAGCCTGTGTCTTCCTCCATTACCAGCTTCACAAAAGCAGATGCGCGTATGATGCATCATCAAATTCAGCAAGTGAGCTCTTAAAGCAACAAAGCTCATATATTGCATGCATCAACATCATTCAGAATTGCTACAATTATAAATGCACAATGTAAACAAGCACCAGAATTAATGCTACAATCATAATTACATCCATATGCAAAATTAAATACAAGAATAATAAAAACAAAAGAAAGGCAACATATTTAGGTATACCTCTCTTATTTAGAACTGGCTTAATGGAAACTACCCTATTGAACCCCAACCCCGGATCAGCTCTAAGTTTAAGGATCCAGCGAAGCTCTGCTTCTTCTGTCCTATTCTCAATGTCTACTAATCTAACACTGGTTCCTATATTTTCAATGACCCTAAATTTAAATACATGCTTGCCTTCATTTACGAACACATATCTAGATATGGCACTATTACTGCTGCCTATATGTGTACTATAAAGGTGCTCCCTTATTAGTTCCCTTAGAGTATGTCCCGTCTTACCCACATAAAATCTCTGACAACAATGGCACTGCTCTATATAGACTATGTGCCTAGTGGCACAAGTGGCCCTAGGACTGAACTTATACTCATTACAAGTATCCAGATATAAGAATGTGTCCATAGTTTTTATATGTTAGCAAAAAACACACTGGCCACAAGGGAATGTCCCAACCGTCCCACCTAGGACCCTTAACTTCCCTATCTGGATAGCACAACAATCTTTTCAAGGACATGCAGTTCTTATAACAAAAAAGGGGCATATCTCCTATCACTCTAGCAATCTTTTCATCCATCAACAACAATGACCAGTGTCTCTCAAAAACTTTTTTGATCTTATCTATGTTATTAGTGTAAAACATTGGGACTTTCACAACAGTCTCATGTTTCTCTTCAAGGGTAGTTTGATCTATATTATTAAAAATTGGTCTATCATGGTTTAGTGCGACCTTCTCATAGCCCATCAATATGTGCAAGTATGGGGGTAAAATCTGAACCTTTATAACCCCGATCACTCAAATTTTGACACAGAGTATCCCTACCTCACCTGTAACTTTCCTCAGAATTGTGCAATCTGGGCATCCTCATCCCCTGCCCCTTAACTATGTTATTAAATATCTGATGTAATGGGATCCTATCTCACCTCATTCATAACAGATGGGTTCAGAGCCGATCCGTCGGCTCCGACTCGGCCACTATACTAGAACGAAGTCTCTCATTGGCTGGGCTACCCCTTATCCCACAATGCACCACGCCGGCTTCCCCAGATCTCGTTTGCCACTTTTCAAGACGGACGTGGTCTCAACTTGGCTGGAGCTAAGTGATTTTCTTGACATTTTGGTCTTTTTTACATAGGGTTTCTGTCAGGAATCTTATTAAACAGCTGTTTTAACAGCTTTGTGAGGGTTTGTGTTCAGTTTGGAGAAAATTTAATTTTATTGTTTCTCGCGCTTCTTGTAGACTAGACAAGGCCCTTTTAAGTTATAAGGTTTTTTTTCCCTTATTGGATATTCATCTGTTCCTGTTGTGGTGTGACAGTTAGTTTTGGGCTAAGTCTGTTTAAGTTAGAGGGCTTTAGCCCATGTAGTGTCCATTGCTGTTTATTTTACTGTTGCTAAGCCTGTTTAAGTCAGAGGGTTTTAGCCCATACTTCAGTTACTGCCCTTTGTGCTATTACTAGTTAATTGTGACTTTCTTGTCAAAATGTCTAAGGAGCAAAATCAGGTTTTAAGAAATGTACAAAATGTAATTATAAGATGTCTATTACAGACAGCCATGCTATCTGTGTGTACTGCCTAGGCCCTAAACATTTACAGGATTCTTGTAGTGTATGTCACACTTTCTCTTCCAGGGTTCTCCAGGAGAGGAAAAATAAATTGATACTCAGGGGTCTGGTTAAGCCTTCTTTTGAAGAAGCTTTGGCTTCTTCTCCAGCTTCCAAAAAGAAGAGATCGTCGGCTCCGACCAGTCCGTCGGGGCCGACGTCTAAAAAGCATAGATTGTCGGCTCCGACCAGTCCGTCGGATCCGACAACTAAGAACCAAGGCTCGACTTCTTCTTCCTCGGCTCCAATGGCTTCAGAGCCGATGGTTGAAGAGTCTGCCTCGGTGCTTCTCTCCTCGGCTCCATTGGTTTCGGAGCTGCAGGTTAGTGCATCGAGAGGCCAATCACCTGCCTCAGCTCCATTGATCTCGGAGCCGATGGAGGTTTTCGGCTCAGACTCTTCCCCCTCAGCTCTGAAGCTGCCTTCGGCGCAGACACTGCTGCAGTTGGTTCCAGTCTCGGCTCCGACAGTGCTGGATCCCTTTCAAAGCCGATCCCCTGCCTTATCGGAGCCGAGGCAGATGTCTTCTCGGCCCCAGTCTGTTTCCTCCAAATCCTCTAGGCTATCTGATTCGGATTTGGATAGGGTTATCCAGAGGCTGTTCCAGTCCCCAGTTTTTACCAAAATGATCTCGGCTCCAGCCCACGCGGCTTCGGAGCCCACTCCACATCCCATACATTTGATTCCTCCTCCAACCCCCTTGGAGCCGTTGGAGTAGGTGCTGGTGGATCAGAGCGGAATCGTCCAGTTGGAGCTGGGACCCCCTCGGAGTTCCTCTGCTCCGACTTTCATTCCTACCCTGTCCTCGGTGTCAGGGTTTGGTACCGGGTCTTCCTCGGCGGGGGCCGAGGGCAACACTGTAGAGCTCGCCTCTTCGATGCCCAGACTTCCCCTCGGAGCATCTGCCGCAGGCATTGTGGGTACCTCTGTGGTCTCTCAGCAAGTGCCCTCTGCAGAGTCTGGAGGTCCTGCTTTTGAGGCCATGAGGAGTGCGCTGGCCATGACGTTGCCAGTTCAGCAGGTTTCTACCCCACCATCCCAAGTTCTGGGTACTGGTGCCTCTGGAGACATTCTTTCCCACAACAATGGGGCCCTGGGGCCTGAGGATACCCCCTTGGGGGGTTCCCTTCTTCTGGGGGGTCCTTCCGAATCTGCTTCAGATGAACCCCCAAGGAAGAAACTGTGCAAGAGGAAGCACGTCGATTCCCAGGATAAATCCGTCACTTCAGATACTGACCTCGAGGATGTGGACGGGTCCCCTAAATCGTCCTCGGATGACGTCTCTTTCTCGGATATCCTTGAGATCTTGAGACAGAGAGGTGGTTGGCAATCCAAAGCCCCTTCCGCTGAGGAGTCAGTTTTCCTCAAGGCCTTTGGGGCCCAGACCTCCTCCTCCTGGGTGTCTTCACCCTTCGACGAATTATTGGACTTAATCTCTCGGAGGGCGTGGGAGCATCCTGACACAGCAGAACCAGTGCCCACCAGGCCCAATAAGTTTCTTTCAGCTCCTCCCCAGAAAGAATTCTTCTCTAAAGGTGTTGCTGTTGATGCTATGGTGGTGGCATCTGCCACTCAGCAGGACGTGGCAGAGGCTTCAACGTCTATTCATCCTCCTAATAAGGATTCTAGGAGCATGGATAGGTACGGGAAGCGTACCCTTTCTTCAGCGACATTTACCATGCGGTCCCTGAACTATCTTTGTCATTTTACAAGGCTCCAAAGGGACCTCCTCAAGGAGTTAGGAGAGTCCCTTGCGGGTAACCTTCCTGAGGCATTAGCTCAGACTGTAGGCACCCAGATGACTACCCTGAACTCTATTGTCAACTCGTCCATGAGGCTCATCTCCTATGCAGCTGCAGGGGCTAGTAGAGCAGCGGGCACAGGAGTGGCTCTTAGGAGACAGGCCTGGTTACGCTTGTGTACATTTGCGGAGGCCTTTAAGTCTTCCTTCACCGACGCCCCCTTTGATGGGTCTTCTTTATTTGGACCCAAGGTGAAGGACACTCTTACTCGGTGCGAGCAGGAGGGCAAGACCTTGACTGCCATTGGGGCCCATTTTTCCGCTCCCTCTAGACCTTATCCCAAGGCTCAGAGAGGAGGGAAAATGTGGTTCAGAAAATCTCAAAAGTTCTTCTCTACTCCACCGAGTGATCCCCCCTCCAGAGGCAGGGGGGAACTCAGGAAGACACCATTCTAGAGGTGGCAGAGGCCCCCGTAACTCTGGAGACTGTGAATCCTTTCATGGTTCCTCCTATCCTCAACGTCCCTAGGATGTGGCCCGGCTGTGCTTCTCCGGAGCCAGTCGGGGGTCGTTTTGCAAAATACCCACAGGCTTGGGAATCAATAACCAAGGATCAGTGGGTGCTTCGCATTGTAACCGGAGGTTACCTCATTCCCTTTTTCAAGCCTCCTCCTCCTACAAGGAGAATCCTGGATGTGCCACCCAGTCAACGGGATCTGGCAGCCGTAGAAGTTTCAAAGCTGCTAA
Source organism: Protopterus annectens (assembly GCF_019279795.1). Lineage (NCBI taxonomy): Eukaryota > Metazoa > Chordata > Ceratodontiformes > Protopteridae > Protopterus > Protopterus annectens. Next base: position 1,036,216,470 of record NC_056730.1, read on the forward strand.
AAAAAGGGTTCATCCAGCCCGTCCCCTCTGACCAGATTGGATCAGGAACTTACTCAAGGTTATTCTTGGTGCCAAAAAAGACAGGGGACGTAAGGCCCATTTTGGACCTCAGCCTTTTGAATCATTTTGTAAAGAAGTCCAAGTTCTGGATGGTCACCCTTCACTCCATTCTCCCGTTATTGGAGAAGGATGTCTGGATGTGCTCCATAGACCTCAGGGATGCTTACTATCACATATTGATACGTCAGGAGTCCAGGAGTCATTTGCACTTCTGCCTGGGAACCAGTCATTTCCAGTTTCGTGCACTGCCCTTTGGTCTCACCACAGCCCCCAGGGTGTTTACCAAATGTCTGGCAGTAGTGACAGCTCACTTGAGAAGTCTCGGATTCCAAGTGTTTCCTTATCTCGACGACTGGCTCCTCACTGCCACCTCCAAGCATCTACTGATTCGAGCGTTGAGGGCCACAGTAACTTTGGGTGTCTCGCTAGGAATCTCTTTCAATTGGAAAAAATCTGTGCTGCGGCCATCTCAGCGTATCACCTTTATAGGTGCAGAGTTAGACACAAAAATATGCGGGCATTTTTGCCATCAGAGAGAATTCAGGTTCTACAATCTCAGGTCCAAAATTTGTTACCCAAATCTTGAATTCATGCCAGACAGATTCTTCAGTTATTGGGTACGATGGCTGCAACCATCCTCCTAGTACCGTTAGCCAGACTGCACATGCGAGTGCTGCAATGGCTGTTATCGGTTCAGTGTTCATACCAAGAACTTCCCTTGGATCACCTAATTCTGATTACGGAGAGTTGCCATTGAGATCTCCGTTGGTGGCTATGTCAGTCCAACCTGGACCGGGGGCGTCCTTTTGCTCTTCAGCCTCCTGTTGCCACAGTGACCACGGACACCTCCCAGATAGGGTGGGACCGTGGGGGGGGTCATTATCTGAACAGGACTGTCCAAGGCACTTGGCAGGATTGCGAAGCGCACCTTCACATCAATGTCCTGGAAATGAGAGCAGTGCTTCTGGTTTTACAAGCACTTCATCATGCTCTCCCCCAGGGTACTATTGCGATTCTATCCGACAACATGTCGGTAGTTTGGCACATAAACAAGCAGGGCAGAACCAGGTCCTACCCCCTTTGCAGGGAGGCCATGAGAGTATGGCACTGGGCCATAGCCTCTCGACGTTTCTTAGTAGCCACGCACATTCCGGGGAAAGCCAATGTGATTGCAGACAGGCTCAGCAGGACTCTCCTGTTACCCCACGAGTGGTCCCTCAACAACAGAGTGGCTGCGTTAATCTTCACCAAATGGGGTCTCCCTTGTTGCGACTTGTTCGCCAGCCCCAACAATGTGAAGTGCAGAGAGTTCTTCACTCTAACGCCCTCTCAGAGACAGTCTCCAAGGGACGCTCTAGCCCACACTTGGCCCCCGGGTCTACTTTATGCCTTCCCTCCGATTCCCCTTCTCCCGTGGGTGATTCAGAAGGCTCTCCATGTCGGGTGTGACATGATTTTGGTCGCCCCACATTGGCCCCATCAGGTTTGGTTCCCGTTTCTTCAGAAGCATGCGGCACAGGGCCCTTGGATCCTGGACCCAGTACCGGATCTGTTATCCAATCCGTTGGGACTCCCGCATCCATCCCTCTGGTCGCTGTGACTGGCTGCTTGGTTACTCCACTTCCATCCTTATTTAGAGATCACTCTCTTTCTTTGGAAGTAATGCATATCTTGTCTTCTTCCCACAAGCCGTCTACCATTAAGCTGTATTCCAGCAAATGTAAAAGGTTTTGTTGTTGGGCACAACAGCCAGGTGTTGATCCTCTAACAGTCTCAGTTCCGCAGGTCTTGGAATTTCTGGCTTCCTTATTTCATTCTGGCTCATCAGTCTCCACACTTAAAGTTCAACTGGCGTCTATATCTAATTTTCATGTTGCTGTAGATCCCTCTTTAATGGCTAACAGACTTTGCAAGTCCTTTCTTAGGGGAGCCTGGCTCCTCAGGCCTCCTGTGGCTCATCCCGTGCCCCCTTGGGACTTAAGTTTGGTTCTGGCCTCCTTAACTGCCCATCCCTTTGAGCCGGTAGCCACTTGTGACATCAAATTCCTGTCATGGAAAACGGCTTTTCTAGTGGCTATTACTTCTGCTAAGCATGTTTCAGAGCTTCAGGCTCTCTGTTCTTCCCCTCCGTATTTGATCTTTCACAAAGACAGAGTTTCCCTTAGATTGAATCCATCCTTTTTGCCTAAGGTAGCATCCCCTTTATGCATTCAGCAATCATTGGAGCTTCCAGTTTTCTTTCCTAATTTTTCCAGTAGAGCAGAATATACCTTTCACCAGTTGGATGTTCACAGGCAACTGCATTTTTACTTGGCTAGGACCACTCAGACTAGAAAACCTGACCAACTGTTTGTGTCCTTTGTGGAGAATAGGTTGGGCCTTCCAGTTGCCAAAGCCACCATTGCTAAATGGATTAAGGATTGCATCTCTTTCATTTATTCCCACTCAGGCAAGGAGTTGCCTTTCCCAATCAAAGCTCATTCTACCAGAGCTATGGCCACCTCTGTAGCTTTTCATTCCAAAGTTTCAATAGATGATATTTGTGCAGCTGCTACTTGGTCTTCTCCGCACACCTTCATTTCTCATTACAAGCTTGATGTGGCTTCCCAAGACAGAGCTTCATTTGGTTCTGCAGTTCTCAGGAGTGTGTTCCAGTGAGCCACCCAGGGTTTTTAGGTGCTAGGGATGCTGTCCCATCTGTTATGAATGAGGCGAGATAGATGTATGGGATCCATCTCGCCTACATTCATACATACCCACCCTCCTTCCCCCTACCTTTTGGATTTGGAGGAAATATAGATCTTGCTAACCTCTCCTATGGAAGGTCTCTAGTTGGTTACAGTTATTGGTATATGTGTTTTCTGTATCTGTATGAATGTATAAAGTGAACAAACAAGATCTGGGGAAGCTGGCGTGGGGCATTGTGGGATAAGGGGTAGCCCAGCCAATGAGAGACTTCATTCTAGTATAGTGGCTGAGTCGGAGCCAACGGATCGGCTCCGAACCCATCTGTTATGAATGTAGGCGAGATGGATCCCATACATCCAAAGTTATGGTAAGTACATAACTAAAAGTTTCAGATGCATACTTTGCCTATGTTACATTGTGTTCCTATGGCAATCCTTTCTATACAGACCTCTGTTAATATGAGATCCTCCATCCTTGGTAACACACACATCTAAGAATTCAATAGATGTATCAGAGTACTTCAAAGTGAATCCCAAAAATTCACTAGATCTATGCATTGCCTCAACAAATTCGAGCAGCTTAGTGTGTGCAGAAGGAGAAATGACAGTACCATTTTTGGAAGTGATGGTGAAAGAGAGAGGGGTAGATTTCTCTTTCATGGTGGGGAATAGGAGCAGTTTTGTCTTATTGGAGTTTAGGATAAGATGAATATCATTAATCATTAATCCAAATAAAAGGATTCCTGTGTGATTTGCTTTAGTGTGGTAAGTGAAGGAGCTGAGCAGATCAGGGTACAGTCATCTGCGTACTGTATAAGAGTTGCATGATGGGTGGTGGTATGAAGATTATTTATAAATATAGTGAAACGGAGTGGTCCTAATATTGAGCCTTGGGGTACACCTGTAGTAGTTGACAGTAAAGGGGATAGTTCACTATCCCAAAGAACAGACTGATAGCTGTTTGAGAGATAATTTTTGAACCAGGCAATATTTGAGGGGGCAAAGGAGAGGGACCCCAGTGTGTCAAGTAATTTGGAATGTGATACCATGTCAAATGCCTTGGAGAGATCTAAGAATACAGCTGATACAAAGTTATTATTATTTCTATGTTGGTTAAAAAAAATTGTGAAGGAAAGAAGAGCAGTTGTTGTACTATGATATGGCTGGAAGCCATGTTGCATACTGGAAAGGAGATTATGTGTGAGCAAGAATTGCATGACTTGAGAATGAATGCATTTCTCAAGCAGTTTGGATAAAGGAGACAGAATGGCAATGGGATGGTAATAGGAGAAGTCATAGTAGTTGCCACCTTTATGTAGAGGAATAATATAAGAGACTTTCCCTAGGTGTGGGATATAGGCTTGTTGTATAGAGCAGTTGATAAGGATGGAGACAGGATAAGATAAGGCATCAGCAGCTATTTTTAGGTAGTTAGCAGGTAGACTATTAGTGGCCAGGGTGGTGGGTTTCAGCTTTTTGAGAAGTTGTTTTGATTACAAAGGTGGGAACAGGTGAGAGGGTGAAGGAGGGGATGTTATCTGGACATTTGGGTGGGGTAAATTTAATGTTATTGTGGGATCGTTGGGAAGATAGTGAGAGTGGACTTAGTGAAATGCTGATTAAATTGAGAAACAATATCATTAGTGTTATTGGTGGTGTTGGGAGGTGGGGTGGTGATTTTGCCAGGTTTGAGTAGGGAATTAATTACTAACCAAAACTTATGAGGGTCTTTTGAATGTTTGTTCTGGATGTTATGAAAGTAATTTACTTTATCTAGCTTGATTTGTTTTTTGGCCAGGTTCCTAAGATGAAGGTAGTTTTGTTTGGCAAGGCTGGTGCTTTCCCTCTTCCAGACTTGTCATGCTTTGTCTTTGGACTTTCGTAGGACGTTTGTGTCCCTGCTAAGCCATGGAGCATAATTTGTCCTCACTCTAATTTTCCTGATAGGTGCAATTGTATTAAGGACAATTGTGAAAGTACTATTAAAATAATCAACTACATTGTCTAATTCTAGGCTTCTTATTGTTTGCCAGTCATTTGCCAGTCACATTGTTTTAGGATATTGTTAAGAGTAAGGGCTTTAGTTTGTAAAGATTCCTGACTTGTCTATAAACTATTGGTTTGGTTAAGTTGGAGCGTTTATGTAAAAGGAAGGTGGGGAGGTGGTCACTAAGACTATCTGGTAGGCACCCTGCTTAGTAGTTTTTCTTGGGGCAATTCACTAAGGTCCAATCTAGGATAGATTGTTTGTGAAGGGTTTTTTGTCTACTCTAGTGGGTTCTTGTATGAGTTGCTCCAACCCAAAGAGGTTAATATGCTCTGTTGGGTTGTCAGAGTTACAGGCTAACCAGTCAGCATTTTTAAAGGAAGAAATTTAGCTAGAGGTTCTGATAGATATTGGGAGAGAATTCCATAGCTTGGCAACAGAAAATGAATAGACCATATAACTACATGGGAGTTTTGGTTTGTCTGCTTGCAAGAGAAGTTGACTTGCTGATCTGAGTAGCCTGCTTTAGATGGTAGTGGGTTAAGATAGAAAACTGCAAATACAACTTTAAAAAAACAAAAAAATAAAATACCACCAAGACTACAGATCCAAGAAGTAAATAAATTTAATGAAACACTTAGCAACTCAGCTTGCACAGCCTTCCAAGAGTCAAAACACTACAAAACACTGTTTGCTTAAATACAGCATATTGCACAAAATAATTAATCAATTAAGCATAGAATTCAAATCACATACTTCCAATTAGATTCTTTGTTGAGTCTTTGAGGCTCCAAAGTACCATACTTTAAAATCAGGAGGGTTTCTTTTCTTAAGAATTTGTATTTTAAAGACATACTTTCACCTATTCCAACTTGCAATTTTTCTAAGACACAACCCTAAGGGAATCAGGGTTAGAGTTGTGTGCTGTCAAAAAATACCTCCCTAATTTTTTTTTTATGTACCTAATATGTTCCTGCAACCAGACCCTAAAACTCCTATAACTTTCCCCTATGTAAAACTTTTTACATCCACATCTCAGCACATGCACTAGCCCCTCTGAGTTGCAACTGTATTCATGCCTAGCTATAAACTTTATACCGATAATGTAGGGAAAGGAGCTTACTAGATATTGACAGATGGAACAACCATCACATGGAACAGTGCCTTTATTTATACTTAAGCTCTGACTAACATTAACATCTGGTAAGCAAAATTGGTTATGTACCAGAATATCACACACATTCCTCACTCTTTTATATGCAATACTCACAAAATCAGTATAAAGTTCAAAATGTTATCCCTTAGGAGCATTGGCCACAAGCTACATGCTTTTTTAACTATTTCCTCAGTTATAACATTATAAGTTGTCACTAAGAAAACTTTCTTCTGCTCTCCATTGTTCACAGCTGTATATTGGATTTATTTCCACCAATGCAAACCTTATATTTTCCATTAGCACAGGCATAATGAGAATCTCCCTGAGGGTTAACAGAATAGCTCATGTCCGTAATTTTTTGTTTAGCTTCCCTGACCAGCTGGACATCATAGCCTCTTCTAATAAACATTTCTTCTGCCTCAGCTATCTCTAAATCAAAGCTCATATCAAGGCTACATAGCCTATGAATTCATAAGAATTCATTATAAGGCAGTACCTTGACCAAATATTTGGGGTGACAACTATTCCCATATAAAAATATATTTCTGTGTTCAAATTTCCTATGGAGACTAGTTGTAAATCAATCTAAACTTATATCCAAAAAATTCACTTGTGGGCCAAGCTGTCAAAGCTTAGGCTCATAGTATAGGATCGTAGGTCATTAACAAACCCAAGGACCTCTGTATGGCTTCCTTGACATAAAAAAATAAGATCATCAATAAATCTAAAATATAAAATGACTTTTGACCTAAAGAAATCATGTCTATAAACAAAGTCATCTTCAGGTTTAGCCATAACTAAATTAGCATACATGGGGGCGAAAGCCGCCCCTGTGGCAGTGCCCTGTATTGCTGGAAAATGTCTCCATTAAACATAAAATAAAATATTTTTCAAACAAAACATAACTGAATCTATCAAAAAATGAGACATGGGAGAGTCCCCCCAAGAATGGAACAAGGCCTGAATCCCTATTTCATGCTTAATATTAGTATATAGACTTTTGACATCCAGACAGAGCCAAAACATGTCCATATTCCAAACTCTAACCTTTATTTTATTCAGAAAATCCTGACTGTCCCTGATATAAGAGGCTGTACTCATAACATTTCTTAAGCTGCGGTGGTGGTGCTGCGGTAGCATTGTCGCCTCACAGTAAGACGTTGTCCTGTTCGATTCTTAGCTAAAGCGTCTTCTGTGTGGAGACATACGTGAATGGGCGTACCTTCGTTGAAGGTTGTGCATCAGGGCTGCCAACTCAGTACGTAAAAATCTATTGCCATTCATTAGCAGACCGGAGTTCCGCTGTGGCGACCCCTAACAGGGAAAAGCCGAAAGATACAACAACTCATAACATTTCTTAAGATGTTCATGTAACAACACACTAATATTCTTCAAAAAATACCTCTGTGCAGACACTATAGGTCGGCCACTAAGGTTAGTTATACCTTTGTGTGTGTTTGGGTAGACAGTAAAAAACTGCCATGGAGCAGTTTTACACTCAAAACTTCTTTTCCACATCCTTAGAGGTAAAATACCCTAACCTTAGGCCTTTGTCTAACAAAAGCTGGTATTCCTTAATAGCTTCAAAGTAATCAGAAACATCACATTTTCAATAAATTTCCACATTGTTCAAATGTTTGTAACACATCTCTAAGTATTGTGTGAAGTGCATGATTACTATCTGATTGCCCTTATCAGATGGTGTAACCACCCATCTTCTGTCATTACCAAATTCCAGTAGGGCTAGCCATTGCTGATTAATTAAATTAAAGCATATGTTAGACTTATTCTCCATACAGGACCAATACATTTTTTCAACTTCAAAATTAAGAATAGCAAAAAATCCTTGCAAGGTATTATTTAGAAAAGGTGGAATAAAAGAGCTTTTAACAGAGATAGCATCAGTATTCAGTTGGCAATAGGCATTAAAATCATTATCAAGCAAATCTTGCTGATATGACAGGCATGAATAACAAGATTCCTCATCACCACTTTCATAACAGTCATTAAACACAACCCCTCCATCGTTTAAAGTAGTACATTAAATGCAGTTTTCTACTAAAAGAAAAGGTTTCACTTTTAAGTACATGTAATATTGGTAAAGCAGTTGGCATAAATTTAAGACCAAGACATAATACAGACATAACCTCATTAGAAATTTGCTATTTGGACAGATTTAACACATGTAAATTATCACAAACTACATCAGTACCAACGTTTTTTCTTGTTGCACTGTCCCTTATTATAGTTCTTTTGTTGGCCCCATTCACTGCAGCCCCGTTTTCTGTTATTAAAGTCTGTTCTAGCAGAACTGGAATTCCGAAAGCGGTCCTGCATGTCTTTTGGATTTTGTGCTTTAGGCAAGGCTGGAAACTGTTCCACACTCCCCTCAGCTCCAGCAATCACATCTGCCTCCTCAGAAGCAGCAAAATAAACTGAGGAAGGAGCAGAAGCAGTTTTACCCCAGCTGACATCATTACTACCGTTATTGCTTCTGCTTCTAGATGAAAAAGATCCGTTATTTTTAAGTTTCCAAAGGAATACTTTATCAAGACTGTAATCCTTAATGTCTCTATTAATTTTATAACTTTTATGCTCTGCTAGTAATTCTTCAAAGTCCACAAGTCTGACATTCATTTCTTCCAGCATACTAGTCAGTTTAACAGATGCTAAAAGTTTATCAAGTTCAACACTCACCATTCTGATTTCTTCTTTAACCCTTCGCTTCTTTAACTTATCGCTCTCAGCATGCATATCCATTTAATGGAACACTGGTGAGCTGCCTATACCCATCTTTTTCTAAAGACCATATCCTCAGCATTCCCCTCCTCAAGGGGGGTTGTAGGTGCTTTGTATGCTCGTAGACCTCTTGAGGTAATATTCAACTGTACATACCGCTGGAGGCAAAGAATATTGATATGTGTACTAGACTCCTTCTGCAACAGATTTTCCAGCTTCTCCCTCAGATTTACAGCCTCTGTCGATAAAGCAGTCGCAATAGAAGAGCTGAAAGTTTGAAAAGGGTTCACAAAACGACGTTCTCGTTCCCCCATAAAATGCTCCCAAGCAGTAGCCATAGCCGGATATGTAAAAGGAAGGTGTGCAAGTGGTCACTAAGGCTATCTGGAAGGCACCCTACTTGGTAGTTATGCTTGGGGCAATTCACTAAGGTCCAGTCTAGGATACATTGTTTGTGGTGTTTGTCTACTCCAGTGGGTTCTTAACAGTTGCTCGAACCCAAAGAGGTTAATATGCTCTGAGGGGTTGTCAGAGTTACAGGCTAACCAGTCAGCATTTTTAAAGGAGGAAATCTAGTTAGAGATTCTGATAGATATTCAGAGAGAATTCCATAGCTTGGCAATAGAAAAGAAATAGACCATATAACTACATGGGATTTTTGGTTTGTCTACTTGCAAGAGAAGTTGACTTGCTGATCTGAGTGGCCTGCTTTAGACGGTCGGGGTTAAGACAGAAAACAGGGCTGGGCAGTCCCTGAGTTTGTAAATAATATTGTATGCAGTGAGTAGTTGTATGTAGGTTAGATAATGTGTAAGTTTGAGCCAGTTAAGCAATTGTAGAAAGATACAGTGATGGAAGGAATATTTTGCATTGGTTGTGAATGTGGCAACCTTGTTGTAACAGGATGCAAGCTTAGTTTTTACTGAGAAGTGTATATTGGTGAAGAATGGAGCACCATATAGGAGAGAAGGTAGGAGAAATGTTGAGGCAAGGGTTCACTTTATACTGCAATTGAGGAAGTGTTTATGTCTTTAGAGGGTGCCCTGTTTTTGGTATTTTTTTATATTATTGTGGATGTGGAGGTCAAATGTCAGGTTTTCATCCAGAATAACTCTGAGTAATTTCGAATGTGAGACAACTTCTATAGTGCTGTTGTTTTGAGAGTGAGTGGTAAAATCTGTCTTGTTAATAAAGAGATTTCTTCTTAGGAGTAAATAGTAGTAAGTTAGTTTTGTTGGGGTTTAGGGCTAGATGATTATTGTCCATCCACGTTTCAGTATCAATAAAGGCATTCTGTGTTAATTGCAGAAGTTCTATTGTTGAGCTAGCAGAGCAAATAATGGTTGAATCGGCTACATATTCCACAACAGATACATTTTTTAGAGTGGAGTGAAAGTTATTTATGAAAATACTGGAAAGAAGGGGTCCTAAGATGGAGCCCTAGGGAACACCTGTGGAGGACACAAGAAATGGAGAGAATGAGTTGAGCTATTTAGTAGATTGTTGTCTGTTTTTAAGTAGTTAGCAAACCAGTTTAGAGTTGGGGTGGATATACCTAGATTAGAGAGTTTACTGAGGAGTAGAGAGTAGGAAACTGTATCAAAAGCTTTTGAGAGGTCAGTGAAGAGTGAAGATACCATTTTACCATTATTTCTGGATTGACTGACTGTGTCCATAAAGGACATAAGAGGTGTAGTTGTGCTATGGCCTGGCCTAAACCCATGTTGAGTTTGAGAGAGGAGTTGGTTTTGCAGTAGAAAGTTTAGAAGTTGATAGTGGGTACATTTTCAAGGATTTTAACAGAGGGAAGAGAGAATAGCGATGGATCAGAAATTAGAGATATCTGCATTGTTACCACCTTTGTGGACAGTAAGTATATATGCTTTTTTCCAGATGGTAGGGACATAGACTCCTGTAGGGATCTGTTGAGAAGTATGCTGATAGAACAGGCAATGGCTTTTGCTGCCACTTGAAGGTATTCGCAGGCTAAGTTATCTGGGGCACTGGAGCCAGGTTTAAGTTTTAGGAGAAGTTTAGTTATGGTAGCGATAGATATGGGGGAGAAGGAAAACGTGGGTGGGGAGGGGGTTGTGGTATCCAATGAAGGAGGTGATAGTAGATGGGAGTTGGTATTGGTGTTAGTTTGGGGCAAGGTGGTGGTGAGTTTAGCTATAGTGTCAATGAAATGTGAGTTCAAGAGGGTGGATATTTCTCCCTGTTTTTGGTACCAGGGTTAATTAGGGAAGAGACAGAGTTTCAAAACATTTTGGATTTTGTTTGTCATTCTTTTGGAGGTTTAGATAATAGTATTTTCTGTCATTACTATCTAGACACTTTGATTATGGAGCTGTCTAAATTGGAGGAGATCATTCGGATTTTTGTACTTTAGTCACTTTTTTCCAGATTTTTGTCCCTGGCAATCATAGTTTGCTTTGTAGCTGTAGAGAGCCATATGGCGTGCTTGGTTTTTACTCTTTTTGTCTTAGTGGGGCTAGTTTGTTTAAGGTGTTGAGGAATATGGCATTAAAGAGCTCAATAGCCTTATCAAGGGGAAGTACTTTTAGTGGATTCCAATTGATTTTTCTCAGGCTTTCATTAAGAGTTGTAGGATTAAATTATTTAGCTATCTAGTTTGTTTGAAGTGGTGTTGGGACATTATTTGGTTGGTTTTACATGATGCATAGGCCAGTAGATGGTCACTAATACTTCAGAGAAGTGAGCTTGCTATTGAAATTTTAATTTGGGTCAGAGACTAGTATCCAGTCTAGGACTGAGCCACTGTCTTTGTTTCTGCTAAGTGTAGTTATATCTGTGATTAGCTGTGTGAAATTGAAAAGGCTGATATTGGATGGTGGAGTGTGATCTGAGAAATCAATTTTATTGTTTCAGACCTTTGATGTCAATGATTTATGGTGACAAATTATTAGGCTACCATATATAAATGTATAAATGTATATTATATATGTATACATACACACAAACACACACACACACACACACACACACACACACACACACACACACACACACACACACACACACACTTGCCCAAACTCTACTTTCATTAGTTTGGCTTAACTAATTTACTGTAATGAGTAGGCCGCACAATATCTCAAATATTAGTATGTGTCTCGCATTAGGGGGTCCACATCAGGTAACTCCGGTATGCACCTACCCACTTACCATACCCAATGGAGATGTTAAACAGGAATAACCACAAAACATCAACAAAAGGGTACATCTGCTGGTTGTGCTCACCTTGATCTCAATCTTGTTAGGACATTAATTTTGGAAAATAATCTCTTTTCAGTACTTAAGTGCACTGTCTGTTAATACAGATCTCAGCAGGCCAAAACTATTTAAATTCAGAAGAGCTAAATAAAGACTCTACCATTACATAATCACATACAAAAACAGAATTTATGATAAGTCTGCGTCTTCCCATTGTTCTCAAATAATCTGGCTATATTTATCCTAAAATAAGCTCTTTTGTCTTAAGACTTCATTATATGTAACTACTGGCAGGGAAACAGTGAGACTGTGCAGCTCAAGTTGTCCTTGGCTACTGGCAAAGTTTTCAATTCCTTATTTATAGTGATATAAATGTGTCTGAATTATAGAAATGTGCTAAATGAAATGATATTTAGAGCTATTCTCTCTCTCTCTCTCTCTCTCTCTCTATATATATATATATATATATATATATATATATATATATATATATCTATATATATATATATATATATATATATATATATATATATATATATATATATATATATATATATATATACATATACTATTACATATACACATATACACACACACACACACACACACACACACACACACACACACACACACACACACACACACACACACACACACACACATATATATATATATATATATATATATATATATATATATATTGTGTCTATGAAGTTACTCAATAACAGAGACATTTTTACTAGCAAAATAAGATCCAAACTGTCACTCATGACTCTGCCTCTAAAGCATGATGAGTTAACATGAATGTGAAATGCACTTTGTTTCAAACCCAGTTATTGATTATAATTATGAGGCTTATTTTTTACAAAATATTCTTTGTCCATTAAAGTAAAACAGTGATATGGTTTTCAATATCTTTTGAATTGCTTTTGCTTCTGCTATCTATTTACTTAATTTAATTTTGATACAAGCACTTTTTTTGAAAGACTGTGATTAAGTAGTGATGCCAAGTAAGAAGGTAAGGCTATTTATTCACATTACTTCTGCAAATGCACTGTTAATGATTTTTTGACAGTACTGCCAATGAACAATATGTTCTTTTAAAAGGACCGATTTTGCATTATTTCGTTCTAAACAGAACATTAAGAGTGAGAGTTCATTTCAGGTAATGGAATGTAATACTTGTGCTTGAGATGGATTATTTGGTTGCAAAACTTAAAACGAATGAGCAGCTGTATGGACAAATGAAATAAGGAATATATAACCTGGTTAAGTACGTAGACAAACCATTTCAAAATGAGAAAAGAGTATACAGAAGCAAGTGTTTATTGCAGTCATTTCATTTTGAATGTTCAGCTTAATGTAGAGGACTGTCACAAGAGGCGAACAAGGTATATATTACAGACGTTGATTTCATTGCTAACGTTCATCCACGTACTGCTGAATTCATGTCCCATGTTTTAAATTATCATTACTAAGTCAGCATAATGACATCCTCATATCTAGGTAAATTGACCAATAATAATGAACACGAAAATCATCACATATCCTGCCAGTCAAAAAAAAAATTTGATCATGGAAAGACAGTTCATTTGTCATAATATCTTTACACTATACACAGTGTTGACACTGTTTCTAGAGGAGGCTTTATGGTAAAAAGATACACTGGCTGTCAAGGCTGACAGCTTTACCTTCGATAATATTCATCTCCTTGCCATAATAACACTTCAGCATAACTGAGCATTTCTTTTGGTTCTAGCAGCACACTATTATGCAAAGGTAATACAAGTAGAAATATGTTTCTATGTAAATAAACAAGCCACAATTTAAACTGCACCTTACCTGTACTACAAACCAATTTATATATAAAGCAACACATTACGTGTGTTCCTTAATAAACTGCATTTGTTAAGGAACTGAAAAAGCAGCAACTTGCAAGCAACATAATTTAAATTTCACATTAGATTGGCATTTATTTTTATTGTTTTTTCTTTCAACTGTTGGAATATTTAGTCATCTATGCAGACTATCACTCTATACAGCTGCTCACAAGATCTGAAGACTACATGGAAAATATTGTTCCACAAACCATTTGCTTTTCCATGTGTAGGTTTTTTTTTTTTTTTGTATACTGTATCACCCCCCCCCCCATGCTTGCTTATCATCCACCCTATAAGGGCCTCCCACTTCCCATCCAGTTAGATGTGGGAGTGTCTTGTGCTTTCACTAGCATCCTGGCAATGAGAACATTTATTTATTTTTTTATTTTATGAATCCCCCACTCCCACCCCTAAACTATCATGGGCACCCTATGTCTGCTCAGTCTGTGCATGCATGCCACCCTTCATTTGCCAACAGCTGCTACAGTCACTAGCTTGGGTGACTACACCCACATCCTCCCAGTCCAACACCCCCACAGATCGATGATCTTCAATTCAGCAGCCTGGTCCTGTTGGAGCCGGGGTACAAGCTGGAAGAGAACCACTGTCCCTCCCCCCAAGAGTGCCATGCCCATCCTCTATGTGCTATCAAGCACCAGTAATACCAGTTAAACTCAGGTAAACTGGGCAGTTGTTAGGGGTCCAGTTTTATGGAAAAATAAACACAGATATTGAAATTATCATAACAGAAATACAAACGTATTACTTTTCATAGATTGAGTTAAAGCAGAATATTTACAAGTTGTAGCTGATTTTTCTTTTTTTGCTAGTGACTAGTGCAGGATCAGACAGCAAAAGTGATTTTGTAAAAAATTTGTAACTTGGGTGATCACTCAGAACAAATCCTTTGCCATGACTTCTAATTTTTTGATGTTTTCACTGGAAGTCACTGAATAGCTATAGTTTAGTTTATTCAGTGGTAACTAAAACAACGATCAATTACTTGATGAATATATAAAGCCTCTTTAAACACATACATGTATGAACGCCCGTACATTGGTACAATGCCTGATTCATACATAAAACAAAGTACTGGGATAATATGAACCTCATGACAGAAGAAAATTAAAAAAAAAAAGAAATAAAAAGCTTGGCAAAGTTGAAGGAAGCGATACCAATGGCATAATAGCAAACACGAGAAAAGGAATAAAAGAAATAGAGCACATGCATGGAACACACACACGCACACTCGGGAATGTTGGCGTGTGCACATGCATACAGGTACATACATGAGGGAAGTGAAGAAAGATAGAAAGGGGAAATATGAACTGATTTTAGGGAAAGAGATGGTTATTACCAGCAAGAAAAAAGTTGAACAAGCAGCCTATTATGATTTGGCATTTATTCATACACATACTGCTTTTTCAACTGATGTTGAAAACGTTATCAGGAAATATTGGAAGGTACTGAGTACCAATGCTGAGATTAGTAAATACATACCCCTGACTCCAACGTTTATAAAGAAAAGGGATATGAACATTAAAGAAATGCTTAAGTACCAGGAAACTGGGAATGGGATAGAGAGATCTCAGAAGAGGTTTGGCACATACAAATGTGGATTTTGCCAACAATGTGGACATATTTTAGAACAAGATGGTATTAATCTCCCTATGAGGAATTTTAAAATGAAGACCAGGGAACACTTTAATTGTAATAGTAAGGGAGTGGTATATATTAGTGTATGTGAAAAATGTACCAGTTTCTATATAGGCAAGACAGAGAGACCCTTGTGAAGATGTATATATGAATACATGTACGAAGTTTCAGTACAAAAAGACACTAATGCATTGTATAGGCATCAAAAGGAATGTGCAGATAGTAGATTTAAGTTCTATGTTTTGGAACAAGTGAAACAGGATTTAAGGGTGGGTTATGGAAAGCCCGTTTGGAATGCAAAGAGTTTTACTGGCAGCTGAAATTGGATGCAACAAGAAAACCAGGGTTAAATGACCATTTAAGCATTAACAATGTCCTTACATTAAGGGCAGTTAAGTTATAAGATATTCAGTCCACACTAAATTTAAGCAGAAATTTGTAATTGGATTTATAATGAACATGTTTTGAATTATGTTCAATATTTATATATATTTTGTACTTGCAAGTTTTAATTGCATATATTCAGAATATATTTTAAGTAAAAGAGTTTTAGTTGACAAATAATACAATGAATTAAGACGAGTTTTAAAATTTACTTAATGACACCATGTTCATTAATATTAATAAGATGATTTCATTGGGGGAAATAGGCATAAGCTGTACAAAAAGGGTGGCTATTTTAAGTATTATATGTTCTGATGAAGCTCGGGAGATTCCTGGGTGAAAGTGCTTAACTTGTACAGTGATTTTGTCTGGATCTACGTCTTTTACTGATTTTGAACTGTGGAAGTGTATTAAAGAGGAGGTTCGTGACTCTATAGTGGTGTTTTTATAGTGGTGGTGTTCCTGATTTGTTAATGAAACAGAATTGAATGAGACAAAGTGGATTATTGAGTTAGCAGCATATAAAACCCCAGGTTTAAAGGGGTTATACCTTTAAAACCTGTAATGAAAAAGAGGAGGGCACAGTACTGATTAGTAGTCAAAGAGCTATAAAAACTGCAGTATTATTTGAGCTTGTTATCTGAAGAAGGGCTTGGTCTCGAAAGTGCTCATTCCTGTGTTTTTAATTGTGTTTCAGGAAGCATTGCTGTTCAGCGTGGTGGCTACTGCCTGTTTTCTTTCTTTTCTAATTTTCTAAGTTTGTAAGAGTGATATTTAATAAATACTTGGTTGTTGGGAGTGATAAATTCCAGTATAAAACTTTCCTCAGAGGTGGTAGTCGTGGAGGTTGCCTAAGGCATAGGACCGGGAAAGGCTCAAATGCAGAACTAGTCTTCTGTGCAGTGCAATTTGTACATGGTATGTATTTATGTAGAATGGCATAAATGTTGCTTCACAAGTGGTTTGCCCATTGTGGTTGCATGTTTCAGTGAATTTTGGAATTACTGCATTTGCTGAACATGGTATACCGCTTGACTGCAGGTAAGTCCTGTACTTCCTTTAGTGGGGGCAAAAATGTGTTTATCCATGATCTTGCTTTTGTTTGCTAAAGTGTGCTAAGATTCTCATGTCCAAGTTGGGTAGTTAGGAGACATTTGATGAAGTTTACTTTCATGGGCTTTCTTGGAGTCTATGGCATGTTTTTTCTCATAGTGGTAATGTACACATGAGAGTTCTCATCCCCATCATGCCGTAGAATGTGGAAATTTGGAGGGTAAGCTGGTCTGTTCTTCATAAAATTTGTGGTTTTCTTGGAATCATTGAGAATTGAAGTCATTTGAATAATATTAAATGACAGACATTTCAGTTTCAAGACTTCATATCCTTCAGATGCGTGTTATTCTAGCAACTTTTAAGTTTAAAACAAAGTATTTAAAATCTGTTCTGATTTTTGGGTCCTTTCTCACCCCATCCCCCATCAGTTGTTTGATATGCTCGTGCTGTTGCAAACCCATGGTTGTATTAATTTCTGAGTGGGTGATTTTGCTTAAGGCCATATTTCCTCATTATGGCATTGAGGCAGGCTGGCGCATGTTCAGTAAGGCACTAACGATCGTGTGAGAGAAACTGGGGGGGTGGATGCACACTTTATGATTCCTTGGGCTGTGGAATACCTCAGAGGAGCACCATTCCATTTCTCCTCTTGCATCAATATAGGCAGAAAAAGGTAAATGTTGGTAATATTTATGTTATGTTTGCATACTTAACAGGTGGTTTAATTGTGGTACACATGGATGCATAAGTAGGTACTTTCACTTCATGTTCTAATATTTGCAACTGGCACTAAACGATATACTGTGCAAACCAAACTTTGCTTGTCATAAAAGGCATGTAGTAGGTCATGATGGGCATACCTTCTCAGCTGCCAGATTTTAGTAGAGTGGCCAGATTTCACTCTAACTTAGCTGGTCTCTTATCTGTTGGCTAAGTTTGATAAGAGCAAAAAATGTTTGTCCCGGGGTGGGGCCTTTGTTCCTCTGGTTGGTGGCTTTGTCCAGGTTTGTTTCTTTGGGTGCTGGGGGAGGTACTGCCTGCACACAAGCTTACTGCTATTTGCAGTTAATGGACTTGGCTAATGCCCAGAAGTGGCAGAATTTTTTGAGAGGTTAAGAAGGCAAATGTTATCAGGATAGCATAGTAGGTTCTTTCTCTAACATTGCTGTTAAAGTTGGGGATTGATAGCAGCAGACATGGGAGGGACAGGCAGTTTCTCGGTGGTACAGAGTTACAGTTTTAGTGACTACATATATTCTGTTGACTATGCTAGAGTGCCTGGAGTCCTGCTGTGATTGGAAAGATGGTGACTTCCCCGTGGTTATTACTGCCGCTGCTATATGCATACTTTTCATGTCATTCAGTTTAGTTGTGGGAATTGTACTATTACTTTTCACATAAGTTGCTTTGGTACATACTGCAATGATTTAGCTTAAATTGCCAAGACTGAGCATTAATATTTATTTCTCTTTTAATGTACATGGCATCTGTGATCTAAACATCCCTCATTACCAGTTGCATCAGTGATTGTGCGGGGATATTATTGTAGTGTTTTTATTACATAAATGATTCTGAGACTGTTATTTAAGATATATGTTTACTTGGCCTATACTGTGCTGTATAGGTTTTATATGGAAATCAGGAGGTGATCCAGGTAAGGTATATTGATATTTAAGTTATCCTTCACCTACAGTGATTAGTTGCAACATCTCCAGTTGGTATCTCACTTAATTTTCTGTGTTTTAATGAGTGTTATTAATTTATTCTGTTGTATGTTCTTTCTCTGTCTGTGAAAGGATTTAATGGGAGTAAGGCAGTGTCAGATTGAGGTTAGGGGAGGCAAGGCAGTGTAGTGGGGGCAGTTCAGGAGTGAGGTGGGCCTTCACATGTGCAGGGAATTTACAGTGTTCCTTCTTTTGTAGATGAGGGCCTGAAGGAAGTGGATTTGGAAGGTCATGGATTTGATGGAGTGGTCATTCCTGCTGTTCTGAATATGCCAGTTGGAGGAAATGTCCTGGTCACCGGAGTGGTGTGCAACAAGGCCACAGAGGGCAGTTAGCACAGTGAGCAATGGTCAGTGGCCTGAAGGAAGTGGAGTTGAAAGGTATGGATTCTGTTGTGGTGGATGCTCTGGTTGCTGGTGTGGCACAGTGAGGTCACAGGTACTCCTACTTTATTTGGGTTCATTAAGGCACATCTGAGTTACACTGTTTGGGGGTACTGGGGTTTCAGGAAGCATAGCAAGTATGCGTGTGTTCTCAGGATAGTTCAGGATGTGGGTGCTTTGTCTATATGGAAGTTAGAGGGCTTAAGCAAGGCATTGGATTTGGATTTCTTTGCAGATGTAGGCCTGGTTTTAATTCCGTACTAGCTGCATAAGTAACATATGAAAGAAAAGCTTGTAGGGAAAGGTTAAGGACAAGCAACGAATTATGGATGTTAAGCTCTGAGTCCTGCAGTTGCATGTTGGCCAGTTTATGTGGGTTGTGATGTTTTTGTTTTTGTGTTTTTTTTTTTGTTTGTTTTTTTGTTTTTTAGTCGGTAAAGGAAGAGTTAGCTGCAATTACTGCAGTTTCATGGGTGACAGGGTTAGGTTAATTTACTAAATTTTGGATGGTGGCTCATGCTGGAGAGGTAGGTGCAATAGAGTGAAGACTGGCTGACATTGCCTATTAGCAAGTAAGTTGGGGTTGGTATATGGAGGGTTATTTGGTCTACAGTTTGTGCTGTTTCTGCTTCATGAATATATTGATGTCATTAACAGGGCGGTTTTGGTTGCCAAATGTTTTCTTCCCTTATGATGAATAGTGGAGTTTAGGGGATTACTAGGCAATTGATCCACCAGGAAAGGAAATCTCAATTTGGTCATTAGTATATCTATTGGGAGGATACAGAGGCTGCAGTTAAGTATGATGACATGCCACTGACCGTGTTTGTTTTGGTGGCATTGGGTAGTTTAGGGTTCTGGTGGTACATTGGGCATGGGTGGTGGTGGTACATTGGGCGTGGGTGGTTTTGCCTGGCTTGGGTTTAGTGTTTTGTGGTGCATTTGGCAGGTGACTACTTAGGAATCAGCCTGATTAGACCTTTTGGCAGAGTGATAGGGAGGTTGTGGGGGATTTTATTGGTTGACAAATGAGGCATGTGAGGTTCAATTGGGGGGAGTTGGGTTGGTGGCTTGTTAGATGGAAGGAGGGGTGATAGAGGGGATGTTGAATATTGGGGTTTCATGTTAAGTGGGCATAGAAGGTACAACTGGAGTGGTTGGGGATTAGGTACATTTTCATTTGTTTAATATGGAAGTGGTATGGCTTGTGGTGGTTGTGTTGCTAAAATGTCATGATGGTCGAATAAATGTCTTATTGCTTATAAGGGATAGTTAGTGTGATGGGAGGATTGCTATTCAATTGAATTTTAAAAGAGACCTCCTTTGGTTATTATATTTATTAAGCAGTAAAATGGGGCTGTGATTTGGCATGATGGGCTGCAATTGCCCCTGCGTGGTTTCAAGTGGCAGTGGGTTACTGTTGGTTAGATGGTAATGATGGGTGAATTGTTAATGAAGCATCTATTGGTAGTTAGGTAAGTTAATATTTAACTAGTACACAGTGGTTATACTAGGTCACGAGGTTATGTTTTTTACTTTAGCATTAGAGAGGGATCATTGGTTTACATTCAGCTGTTTAGGCAAATTGCTACTTTTGCTATTTATGTGACAGGGCTTTTGGAGGTGATGATGACACGGATCCACTTAGGTTAGAGGGGATGGGGTACGCCGAATGATGCTTGGCTTAATGTCTTTTAATGGTGGTTAGGTTGTTGTAAGTTTGGTTGGAGAGAGGGGGAACAGCCTGGTCAGGCTGGTGGGTGGAGAAGAGTGTCAGGCTTGTGCTCTTCTGTTCCTCTTCTGGTGTTGAATGTTTAATGTAATGAGTTGGGAAAGGAAAGTGGTTGGACACTGGGACACTGCTGGATAAGTAAATAAGTGAGCAGAGGTGAGCCGCTTAGTTGGTTGGACATGTAATTCAGTAAGTGGTAAATGAAGTGAGTGCTGCTATGCTGCTTCATAAGTACGTGAGTGGAGGTATGGATGCTGCTTACTGGGTCAGGATGAGTGGGGTCATGCTGCACTAGTTAGTGTTACATGGATGTTATGCACAACTATACCATGTGTTGGTTGTAATTAATTAATGGTTTACCAAATTATGTTTATAGAAGTTTAATAAAGGTCATCAAATGGCATTTGGTGTGATGTGTTTATTGAAGGGGACTGGGACAAATAGCAAACTTTCCAACATTCAGAAGTTATAAGTCTAACAACATAGTAATGCACATACACATAGTTCTGATTTCTGCCAAAATAAACAAATTTAAGTCTTACACTGTGGAAATTTTTTTTAAACAACTCAGCAATTAGGTAAATTCCATCACATGAATAATGTAATGACACCTTACATGGTCTCCTGCTATTTTAAGAGAAAAACTGAGCTTCGGTGGGGATGTTTTAGATGCTGATAAAACACAAAATAATGGTTTCTCAGTAGTTTTGACTATTTCAGGTGATTTATACCTATGGATGTCTGACAAAGGCTAAAAAGCTAAAGGGAAAGAATCCAAGGAGGTGCGGTTTTGATTTCTGTTTTGATTTCTGGGTGAATAGAGCAAAGTGAGAGCGTGGAATTAAAAAAAAAAAACACTGTATTTTTTTCATTTCTGAAAGGCTTTTGCAAGTGTTCTCATATTCAGTTGTTCAGTACATATTTTTTCATAAGCCAAAAATTACCTGCTACAAACTGCCATGTCAGACTCATAATATACAGATACCTGTTGCTAAGGATATTGTTCTCCATTTTTCCAAATTAATAAATAAACATTTAGAGAGGAGAAGGTATATGATAAGTGATCCTAAGTTCTGACAAAACTTTCTCTATGCTTAATACTGATCTTTAATCCTTACAAGCAGCCCTTTCACTTGACTGCAGTACAAAGGAGAATGCTACTTAATCATTCAGATAATTCATCAAAGAAAGATAAAAGCATAAATCAAAGTATTTTATGCAAAGCACCACCCCCATACTATGCACCATTCCCCCCACTTATTATAGCCAAAATTTCACTGCAGCTTAAATTAAGGGAAATTTTCCCATTGTCCAGGCTGTCAGTAGCAGTAATGTCTCTCTCACTAAATGGAACACACACACACACACACACACACACACAATCGCCCACTCATGTGCTAAGACAACTACAGAGTCTCCTACATGGGAGTCAGATGAAAACATTGATTTCATGTACAAGAAAGGGGCCTACGTTCAAAGCCTGCTTTTTTGGAGATTGTCAAAGGGCTATTTTCTGACTGTCTCTTTGACAGTGTACAACTCCCCATATACAGCTAATTCATCTGCCAGTAGTAGCATACTCCAGTTATGTCTATAGAAATGTAGAGAATTATGACTGTGTCTCTGATCATAATCAACTTATTATGTGATCAAGGTATGAATACCAAGAAATTCAGCTCGAGCAATTCCTGTCAATGACTATCTTTCCCTAATGTATGAACAATCCCTCCTTAAAAATGTCACTGTCTGCTTCTACTTAGTGACTTTGACAATTATTTAATAAACAGTGTATCAGCAGCAATGGGTCATTAGGTGAGACATTATTTTTTTACTTTGTGACAATGATATGAGAAGTACTTTTGTTATTCTTGATAATGTTTTAGGTTATTGTTCTTAGAAGTCAATACAGGTTAGAACAATAGTTTGTAGTAATATTTTCCAGCTAACAGCACTTGGTACCCATTCGGCCTCATTTGGATTAATGTATATCATCCAATAGGGAGTGGTTGAATGTTTTTATAAATATTATAGACAGCTGTATTGCACGTAAACATTTTGTAGGGAAACTCTGCCAGGTGAACACTTTTTTTTTTAGATGTGTGTCACTAAGCACCACGAGATTGCTTATCTAGGAAATGAAACATAGTATAGTGAGGGTTATTAGAAAAGATGAGGCAGATGCCATAGACCACAACAGTACAGTGGTGTGAAAATATCAGTCTGGCAGTTGAGAAGGACATAAAATGAGAAGACCTGCATGATCCACTGGATGAACGTGGCTAAGACTGAGTCATTAGATCAAATGTGTGGTAAACAAGGATTGTGATTGATGGGAAAACCTTAGACACCTGTGGATTATTTATTTATTTATGTATTTATTTATTTTCTGCTAGGGTTAGACTATGGAGCAGATAGGAACTTTCCTTTCCATCTTTTTTTCACAGATGTGACAGAGTTTGCAGTCTACAAAGTCTAATAATAGCACTGTTAGTATGAAAAGGTATTAATAAAGCTCATGAATCATGCCCCTAACAGACTTAAGTTTCTGTAAGTCTGGATATAAAGAAACTGTGCATACTTCTATGGGCAATAATTTTAAATGCTCTCACATTAAGTTAAAAAGTATGGTTAAGGTGAATATCTGAAGGATATTTCCTCCACAGGGCATGGTACACTTAGTTATCTCTCACTATCTATATTAGATAGGATTACTGGTCAGTTTCTTCATTTTTAATCAAAGGGATCAAAGCAATAAATTAATTGCTATGTACCCTGTACTTACATGAATATGGCTAGCTATCAGTTGCAGTGGTGATATTACCATCCAGTTAGCCCTCAGCATGGTGAAAAGCAGACCCAGTAAACTTTAATAATTCTGAAGCACAATGTTTAATAAGGCACTGTAGTTACAGCTGTGTCGGAGGCTTGGGTTCAAAGCCCCTTGTGCAATGATGAGACAGTTTGAGGAGGAAGTGAAAGCTTACTGCACTGCTTCACAGGAACTGATGTAGAAAAAGGTTAATGAGAGGCCGAGAGAACTGGATAACTTAGTGGCTCCTGCATATATGGAATGTCACTGTTCATGGCTTTGGAATAATAAATCCCTTTGCATGCACAACGGATTAAATGGGAGTAGAATAGTTTACAGAAAGATTTGAATATGAGACACTTGAAAAATATGGCACTCCTGTTTCCAGCTTTGGCAAACAATCAGGGAGGCTGCTCCGTTCTTGCATGAGAAAGGAAACAGAGGAAGGAGAAGTACACTAAGAAAATAAATGAAATGCATGCCAGCCCTTAACTAACCAGGTAGATATAAGTCCAAAGTTTAGGATATGTTATAGACAAGTATATAAGACTGATCTCAGAGGGGGGTTGTTGAGAAGTGAGTCAACTAATTTTGGCAGGATATAGGGCTACCAGAAATCCTTTCATCAGAAGTCTGTTTGTCTGGAACAGCTCAGAATTGAGACAGATGTCAGACCTATTATTTGAACAGCCCCTAGGATTAACACCCGACTACACAGTGATATTCCATTTGAAGTATAAAAAACTACCTGTCCATCCTATCCCTCATGACTTCCTTGTTCAGGCATATACAGTCAGAAGGGAATATATCTTTGTCAGTCTGTACCTTTCTGGTCTAACAACTACTTTAGCTAGGGCAAGACCTCATAGTCATAGTTAGTAACAGACCTGCTTCACTTATTAATGTAGAGGAAAAACATATCACAGTTATGGGGAAGCACTGGTTGGTCCCCACATGAAGGAATTTTGATGGGATTTGATCATTTTGATAGCATGTTCATATCCTATTATCATTCGTCAGATGTTTAAGGCACACTTGAGGTCTCTCCCCCACACTGCCATTTTCACCTATAGATCTAATGTGGTATGCATGGTGATTGCTTGTATAGGAGTCTGGTAAGCTCTATGTGTCTGTCAGGTGGTGGTGGTTAATTTACACATGTTGAGAAGCTCGCCTATCTATGTGAACTGTTACGAAGAAGATAACAGGAAGGAGGGGGTAGAAAATGTATGTGTTCTGTAAAAGGCTATGGGGAATGAGAAGTCCTTAGATTACCCTGATTATTTGCATGCACATTGGGGCTTAGATTAGTTTGATTTCTTTATATGCCTGCAACTGCCTGCTACTCCTCTACTGTGTATAACAATGGACACAGGGAGAGACAGTTGCCAGCTCCATACTAAAAGTTGTTGTGTGTTTTTCCATGTTGCTATCCCAGCATGCTACTGATATGGAGCATCCATTATTTAAAGGCGGTGGGGTGGCATAATATTAAAGATGTTTACCTCACAGACACAAAGAACAAGGTTTGATTCTCATCCTTGAGGGAAACTGACAGGCTAAAAATGGACCAGAAGGGCAGCCTGCCTAGTACTTACCAATAAGCCTATATAAAAGAGAGATTTGGAGACATGGTATGCAGACTTCTAAGAGGAGTGCTGTGAGAGATGAGGAAATTCAGAGACAGCAAATGATTTTAGGAAAACATGTTGCTCTTTGCTCAGTAAGGATCGCAGACTGTGTCTCATTTCAGTTTAAAGTATTTGGATTGGAGAGCGCATGCACACTGTGATGCAAGAAAGAAGCTGTAATGTTCAAGTTCTGGGACTGTTATTGGATGAGACCTTTGTCGTTATACCTAAGGTAGCCTTAGATTTCGTAAGTATGTTATTTTCTCCAATGGAAGCTTATTGGCTTCTTTTCATTCATCCATTCATTGTAGAGTTAACTTGTATAGAAGAGATTTGGGTTGCAGAGCTGATAGAAGTAAATCGTAGTACAACAGCGGCATAGCGGAAAACCCATTGCTTCTATAGCAGTGAGTGATCCATGTGCATTAGACACAAAACTCATTGGAGGCTAGGAATTACCTCAGTCGTACCTACACTTTAAGATGCAATCTAGCACTCCAGTTTAGACAGCATATGGCACCCATCATTGATTTGGTTGATGTATCAGATTGCAAAGTCTTAAATACTGAGATTTACTTTTACATTTTCTGTACAGTTAACTTAATTGTATAAAAACAATCAAGCCAAGGTTCTATTGATCTTCAGCTTGTATGTGTTTTCCAACGTGCATAGTTCATTCCTGCATGGAAGATGGGATTACTTATTAATGTAGCATGTCAGTTGCTCTCACATCTTTTAGATAAACGGTATAACTGTATGTGCTGCAGTTCACCAAAGTTTGAATAACATGGTTAAAAATTTGACGTACAAAGATATCCACTTTCTATCAGACAAAAGCAAGCTGCTAGACCTCTTATTTTAAGGTACACAAATCATACAACTAACCCCTAATTTACAAGAAATTAATGAAATTAAATGGTGAAAAAGACATTATGCCTCATGTATTTAAAATGGCAACATTTGGTCCATATACAAAGCCAAATATTAAGCTAAAGAGTAAGAAGTGTCATGTTGATTTAAATGAATATGGGATTAAGTGAATATGGGAAGGCAGAAAAACAGCAAACATACAGGAATGAGAGGAATAAAGTAAACTTACTTGGAATTAATTCAGAACCTTCTATAGCTAGGCAAAGAAGCATAGAAAGTCTATCAATTATATTCAAGGACTTTCATAGCATGAAGAATTCAGGGAAGAATGTCATAAGAGTAATGTAATGCTGCAATCATGTCATTGATGAGCAGATTTGTTAACTGAAGGGTGGCCTTTGCTAATGGTTACATTTTGGCTACACAGGTGAGAGCTTTCCATTTTTTTCGCAGCACATAAATGACTTTTGGAGTTACTTAAATCAAGTAGGAGGAACGGGGTAACCACCCTTGCATAGAATGTATGAATTGTTATCCTCCACTGTACAATGATATTTTTTTTCCAACCGGTTATTTCTCATATGCAGTTTTGGGCATTTTATCTTAGGGTCAAAGACTGTATATAGGATAAATTTCATGGCAATTTTTTATACACAATGTGCCACACAAAGCTAAAGTATAATTACTCATTATTTCACTTCGGCAATCATGGAATAAGAAAAGGAAGCACCTAAGCCAAGAGAAGCAAACAGGGGTCACTGGTGAATTTGAACAAAGTAGAACTGCAAGGAACACATGAATGAATATGACTGATCTGAAAGTGTGGTGGCTAAATTGGTCAGTGTTACTTTTTCAAAGGTTATATTGCTAAATAATTGGTCATACACGACTACATATAATAAATAGCTATCTTACTTCCAGCTGTAACAAATATAAGCATGAAACCCCCTCTGCAATTACTAGATTTTCACTATTCACAAAATGTGTGTTTAACAAAGCAAAATGCAGGCGTTAATGCCCTCTCACCATTAAAAAAAAACAATGGCACTGGGTATTAAGAAAATGTTTGACTGGACAAACAATTTCAGGAGATACTGCCCATTGTAATATATTACAGCATGCTTCCAAGAACACACAATGTCAGAAGATCCTGTAATAACCAACTCAACTGCTGTGCCCGTAGTAATTGACTTTATTTTTATTTTTTTTACCAAAATAATACTTAAAGGCTGTACACAACTACAGAGATTCAACTGGGTCATTTCTCAAATATAACCAAAGTAGAGCAAGCATGATGTGACTGACCAAATGCCAAGAAAATTGACCACAATAATGTATTTCACTTTGGAACCAAGAATAACCCTTACAGCCTGCCATTGTCCTTCAGGAACCAGAATTACATTGGGAAGGAAGGGTATGTCTGCCTCAGTAGGTGCAAAAACATTGGCCATTCCAGCAGTAAAGCAGAAAGGTAGTAACTTCAACAAGCAGCTGCTGTGCACCCCTTCCCCTTGATAAATGTAAATTAGCCCAGTGCAGTACTTAGACTGCTGGTTAGGTTTAGGATGTGGTACAATATTGTTGAATACAAAGAACATGATCTTACTTATGGCCTGTATAAGGCTAAAGCAATATTTTTGTTAGCCTGAACTTTTGCTATAGGTTCAGAAACATGACATTCCTTTTTAAAAGTGTATATAGCAGCCAGGGCTCTATATGAGCTAATAGGAGGCTATATAATATTTTAGATAATACAAAAGTAATTAAAGAATAATACAACCCTGATTTATCAACTCATGTTATATAATAGGATTGGAGGGGTATGTACATAGGTTCATAGGTTCATAGGTTGGTACTAGGCTATCGGCCCTAGGACCTATATAAACCTAGCCATAACAATTCCCTGGCTATTTCTTCCCACACTATTTACTTCCCTGGACCCCTGTCTAGCAGGGTAACTGACATGATCCCCAGGGTGAATTTCCTTTCCCCCATCCAATCGTCAAGGTTTCTTTTGAAAAGGGCCAAAGAGGTGCACTGCCTGACATGTTTGGGAAGTCTGTTCCAGAGTTTGGGGAGTCTCTGGGTCAGGAACCTATCTCTCCAGCATGTTTTGTTTATTGTTATGACAAGGTTTAGACCCTGGAGCATGTGGCTGTGAGGGATTGGGATTTATTTAAGTGTAGCATGTGCAACAGCTCTGGGTTTGACATGACCTTGTATGTTAAGCGGGATTGCCTCTGAGTAGACAATATGCGTCAGAGTATAGCTGGAGTTTTTTAAGGTGGTCAGCTTAGGGCATCTGCTTTAGGCCTGTGATTCTTTTAGTGATGTATTTCTGCAGTCTTTCGAGGTGTTGCAGGTGTCTTGAGAGGTACATACCAAATGAGGCATTGTATTCTATACTGGGTCTAATGAGGGCTGAGTACAGTGGGACAATGGCCTCTTTTTTTCTGGATGAAAAGCCCTTAGTGATGAGGTGTGCCACATAGAAGGATTTCCTGACTGTTATAGTGATATGGTTATCGAAGGTGAGACCACTGTCCACCTGTGTCCCGAAGTCTCTCATCACACCTTTGGTGTTTAGTGTACTGCTTCCTATGTGGTAATTCATGGGTACATGTTTTTTCCTAAAGGGGATAACTATACATTTCTTGGCATTGAGCTTGAGGCCATGGCTCTGGCACCAAGCATCTGTTTCTGTAAGGCCCTTTTGTAGAGTATCCACATCATTTGGGGATTCAATAATGGCTCCCAGTTTGCAGTCATCTGCGAACTTTGTTAGCCAGAGTTCCTTAGTGTTGGCCTGTACTTCAGAGAGGTAGATGCTAAACAAGAGCGGTCCCAGGACTGAACCCTGAGGTACTCCACTTGTCACTTGTCTGCAGCTGGATTTGCAGTTGGCTACTTTTACAGTGTTGGTTCTGTCAGTAAGCCAGTTGGCAACTCATAGAGTGACGTAGGGATTAATGCCCAGCTTAGTAAGTCTATCTATGATTCCAGAGTGGGGGATGGTGTCAAAGGCCTTGGTGAGGTCCAGATAGGCTGTGTGGACTGCCTTACCCTCATCCACAGCTCTGGAGACTGATTCAAAGAAGTCAATCAGGTTCAGGAGACAAGATCATCCCTTCACGAACCCAAACTGGGTGGGGTCCAGTGTTTGAAGGTTGCCATTGTCTTTGTTTATAAGTTCCATGATAATATGTTCCATGGCCTTGCAGATCAGGCTTGGAGTGGGATAACTGTAGCTCTGTGCCACTCAGTGGGCACAAAGCCTGAGGTGAGACTATGATTAAGCATGACACTTAGGTGAGTTGTGAGTTCATTTTGCAGTTCATGTAATACACAACCAGGGATGTCATCTTGTCCCATGGATGCTGTATTCTTAGCTTTGGAGAGTGCATTTTTTACTTGTGTGGCCATTATTACCGGAATTTGGCAATCTTTCAGTATTGAGATGGGCCATTTAGGGGGTGAGAGGGGGGTGAAGTTGGCACTGAATTAATCTGCCAGGATATTGGCAATACCCTTGGGATCAGTATATTTAATGCCATTCTGTTGTAGCTCAGAGTAGATCTGAGCATTGCCATTTAGATTCTTGACATAGTTATAGAATTCCTTGTGTCTTTGGAATCTTTGGCAATTTTATTTTCATAACTAGCTTTGGAGGATTTTATGAGGGCTCTCAGCTTCTTAGTGAGTCTGGTAAGGGAGTGTTTTGCATCCTGAGATTTTACTCTTTTCTGCAACAGTTTCTTCCTTTTGTTGTAATGTTTGTTTATGGCAGGGGACCACCAGATTGGCTTACTTTTTTTGGAGGAGAGCATCTTGGTTCTGTTTGGTTTGGCATGATTCATGCACGAGTGGATGTGCTTGTACACTGCCTTAGTGTAGGATTCAGCAGTCAAACTTTCAGTTCCTGTCTGCATGGATGTCATGAAGTTTGTCACTTCTGACTTGAGTAGCATGGAGTTGACTTTGGAGAAGTTTTTTATGGAGGTTTCTGCACTGGGGGGTGGTGGTGGGATGTGGATGTTAAGGATGATTAGCTGATTGTCAGACCTGACCAACGAGGGGGTGACCATAGGTGTGGAGCATCGATTTCCCATGTTGGTAATGTCCAGGTCTAGGATATTGGAGCCCCTGGTTGGACTATGGATTTGTTGATCCAGGGCATTGGAATTTATGTATTCCAAGAACCGTTGGGCAAAGGTGTTAGTACACGAGTAGTTTTCCCGGTTAATGGCAGGGTAGTTGAAATCACCCAGTATTAGGGTGTTTGGTTGTATCTTAATATTTTCCAGTATGTTTAGAAAGGTGTAGTGAGAATCTTGGGGCATGGTGTGGGATCTGTAGCAAGATACAATTTGGATTGCAGTCTTATCTAGTGTTAGTTGCACCTGGAGAATTTCAGATGCATTGTGTTGGGCAACTAGCCTGGTGGTGTGAATATCCTTGGTGAATATGGACACTCCTCCACCTTTAGTGTTTCGGTCCTGGTTTGTTGGCCGAAATGTCGTATTGCAGGGGTGCTCTCTGGGACCTTGAACCAGGTCTCAGTTAATGCACAGATATCAATGTTTTCCATTTTTGGGAATGCCTCGAGAGTGCATTTTGAGGTTTAGACTTCTAGCATTGAGTAGCATTACCTTCAGAATTTGCATGATTGTACCTGTTATGGTGGTGGTTTTGTCCTTTGAACTTTGCCTAAAAAGGGAATTATAGGGGTGGAAGAATATCTTCCAGTACTTTGTGATCTCCATGTGCCTTTCCACCTAAAATAACTGCATTAGGATAACAAGAATATCCCACATTCTGCAGTCAGAAACCTGATACACTTATAGATGGAGTATCACAAGTGAGCGGATGTTTACAGACCACAGCCTTGAAAACTAGAAACAGGCTCATCACTCCTCCTGCTCAGTGTACAAGCATCTACAACATGCAGCAAGTGTTGCAATGAATAATGAAGGTTTGGAATTATCCACAGTAACAAAGTTGGCACTGCTGAAACATTTAATTCCAATTAGTTACATGATAGCAAATCTGATGCAACATACAGGATGTTACATTGTTAGCTGCAGCAAGTAGTACATTCATGATACACAATTAGTAGGCTAACAACTGAAGTGAAAACATAACGCATCAATTTTGCTACAAGATGGCCACTCTGAGTATCCATTTATAAGCTGCTGCAGCTATGGAAATCATTTTAGATGATAATAAAAATATAACTACTGATAGCTTCTAAATCTGTAAGGGTATGTCACCTTATTTAGCCTCCCACTACATAAGACTTTCCCTTACAACTCCATTGTTGAATAAAACTACATCCAACATCCTACTTTTTAATACATACTCCCATATTTAGCTAGCCTGTTCTCTTTTCATACTGTGAATATAGTGTACACTTTATTTATTTATTTATTTTTATTTTACATTTGTTGACTGGGCTAGTCTAACAGGATATATGTCCATTTTCAGTAGAGGCCCGGGGAGAAAAGCTTCACATAAAACAGATAAAGAAACAGGACATTAAAAGGCAATTTAGCATACATGGAATACAGTAGAACATGTAGAACAAACATGAGTTAAGATAAGCCTTTTTTTTTGGAGATTCCCAGCTCAAGGTTAAGCATAAGTAATATGAGAACAGAATAGTTAAAAACAGGATTGGAGAGTTATTGGGGGGACTCATAAAAGAGACAGAGAGATGTCAGTTCTGGCTTTCCTGGGTACAATAAGTAAAACTAGAAGGTAGAGGGCTTAAAGTGGCAATAAAGTGAGTAATAGCATAGGAAAAACTGATAATTATGAAAAGAGACAGAGAAAGTCTTAGTCAGGGTTAGTACAGGGACATAGCCAGTGGCTGGTAAGGTGTGATTTGAATTTCTTTTTGAAAAGTGAAGTAGAGGACAGAGATGTAAGTTCAATGTTAAAGTTAAATGTGGGTGCAGGGCTGTATGAGGAGTAGGGTAGATTAGAGGATGTATGAGGTAGAGAGTTAGCAAGTGACTGGATAGCTTCAGTAAAGAAGACATTGAAGGAGTCAGCAATTTGTTTGGGAGTGTCATGGGTAATTTCAGATGGGCTTGGTGTTTTTGAGTTGCCTGGATGCAGGAGTCTGTTGATGCCTGTCCAGAGTTTCTGTGGACTTTGATGGCTGGTTTGTTGAAGTTGGAAGAAGAAGTTTTTTTTGTCTGATAGTATTGATGCTTTAGTAGAGTTTCTTAGTTGTTTAAATTGTAAGTGATCAGATGGGTCTTTAGAGATACGTCATTTGGCCCAGAATTTGTTTCTTAGCAACATTTTTTGCTTAGTTTCCTTAGTAAGCCATGGCGCTGTTTTGGTACTGTTCCTGAGAGTACAAGAAGGGCATGGTAGTTTAGGATTTCAAGGAATTTGGAATTAAAGTATGCCACTGCTTCCTCAAGTTGGAGGCGCTTTAGTGGTGACCAGTTACATGCACTCAGTTCATTTAGGAAGTGTTCAGGGTTGAAATGTTTATTTCAGCGAGTAGTTCTAAAAGTTGTAGGGCAGGGTGTATTACTCTTTTGCTGAATTATATAAGTTAGAGAGTGATCACTAATGTCATCTGGCAGGATGCCTACATTATAGGTTATGGACTGAGTATTTATAAGGATCCAATCTAGGGTGGTTTCTTTGTTGGTGCGTTTATGGGTACGGGTAGGTGAGGTGATAGTTTTGGAGAAGCCATGTAGATTAATTTGGTTAGTTGGGTAATCAGAATTACAGGTCTTCCAGTTTATATTAAAGTTGCCTAGCACAATGGTTTCTTGTGGATAGTTAGTGGACAGCCAGCTAAGGATATTTTCTAGGGAGTTGATGTTGTTACCTGGAGGAAGATATGAACATAAAATGTAAATAGACTTGCAAGTATTTAGTTGTAGCTTAGTGATAAGAATTTCAGAATTGGTATTGGATGGTGGATGAGCATCTAGTAGTGTGAGTTGGAGCCCTGATTTGTATATTAAGGCTATGCCCCCACCCTTCTTGTTAAGGCGATCCACTCTTAAAATACTATATCCTGGAAGGGTAATTTCAATGTCTTGGGTTGATGGTTTTAACCTTGTTTCGGTCAAGCAAAGAATTTCAAAGCCATATACATCCAGTAGGGCATGAAGGTGAGTAACTTTATTAGTCACACTTCATATATTTAAGTGAGCTATGAAGAGGGAGTTATGAGGCCTTGTAGAGGAGTGAAGGGGAGAGGCAGAAGGTGTGCCTAGGTGAGCAGGACTAATATTGGTAGGGCCAGGATTGGGATGTATGTCACCATCTAGTAGGAGGTGAAGGTGTAGTCTATGTGGATTAGGGAAGGATTCAGTATGTTATGGCCTCTTTTTACTTGGTGGTGTTTATAGGTAATGTGGGTGACTCTGTGATACTTTGGGTGGAAATAGTTGGTTGTAGATGTTATGTTTATATGTTTAAGAGTGGCTGATAGAGTTGGAAGGGATGTTTGTTTTGTGGGCTGGTAGACGCTAGAGTAACTTAGATGTTCATAGGCAGTTAATGTATAGGGAAGGAAAAGGAAAGGAAAAATTGAGAAAAGAAATAGGTGTTTGAGGTAAGTTGATATAGGTGAAATAGGCATAGTGCTGAAGATGTTGAGGGCAGAGAGTGAAAAGGTGAAATTTGAGATAAATTAGGAGGAGTGCCTTAGTAGAAGGAGTGCCTTAATGATTTGTTGGATGGGATAGGATAATTGGGTGAGTGGGAGTGGTTAGAGAGGTATAAGGTCAGATGCAGTGGGGGTGGGAGGTATTTGGGGGTAGGGTAGGGGAGAGGAGTGAGCCCGCAGGGCGAACGGAAAGGGTAGAGCCAAGTGAAGGAAGAAAACCTGAGAAAATCAATCAGTGGAATGCTGACTGCTAGAGGTAAGTTTGGTGGAGGTAGGTAAAGGAGGTAATAGAGATAATGATAGTCTGAGTAGGTTGGGAATTTAAGAGAATTACAATGAATTTGGAAGGGTAAAGTGGGACTGTAATGTAACTAGTAAGGTAAAAACTAGTAACCTAAGAGATTGTAACTTCAGGCTATAGGCTAGATGGGAAAGGAAAAGGGTGCCATCTAGTGAGCAAATAATATACTGCAACAGTATCTCCTTGAGGGAAAAAGTGGATCTAGGAGTAGGGGTGGGAAAAAGTGAAGTCAAGTGCAGAGGCTGCGAGAGGAAGGGATGGAGGAAGAGAAGTACAGAGGAGTATGGCTGCTGGCTATCCTGGCAGGAAAGGGTAAGTTTAATACCAAATTAGTTTAGACAAAATATCTTTTAAATTCAGCAACAAACATACTTTCAGGCTTCCTTGAGGGGATGAGTTCAGGGAGAAGTTAGCCTCTATTCCTTGTTGTTAGGAAGAGACAGCAGGTACTATACAAATAAGGAGTCAAGGTCATCAGGTAGGGCAGGTTATCAACCCTAATGCAGGTCTCTAATGCAGGACAGGCAGCTTGCCAGGAATAGTAATGGACGCTAGAGCCCGGGGCACACAGCAGCCAAGAGTAGCCAGGAGATTAAAGATGGCGCCTCACAGGACAGGGTATATTTAATTGGTCACAAAGGATGTGAGGTAGTAAGGGGAGGAGAGCAATAGGCAGGATGAGGTACAGACCAGAAAAGTCAAGGACTCAAAAGAGCTCAATTTTTGATGTTCCATTAAATAGATATATGCTGAGACAGACAGACAGATGGATATATTTGCAGTTATAGTCTGAATTAATATAATGCCTAAAAAAGCATAGCAGATTTAAAAAAGTGAAAGAAAACTCATGTTTTTCTGTGCATGTATAAATTCTGGCTTTTCCTATTTTTAACACTCCTTACATATTGTGCATGATCATTGCTAACTGGACACTATATTCCAGTAGTGTCAGAGGAAAAGTAAGGGATAAAAAGCATTCCACCCATAGAAAACCATCAGTGCAGGCAGTGAATGCAGCTTGGTTGGTATTCCACACAAGAAACATGACAAAGTATGACGATAAGTGTTAAAGAACTTTTTATATATATAGTTTAGTTAATGACAATTTCAGATATTACATTGTAAAGAGAATTTCTACTAAGTACTGCAGACCCAGTGAAGCATATAATCTTTGGCATCATGGACAAGTTTCAGAAAGATCAAGTGACACAAACTTAAGGTATTTCTTTGACAGGGTGACAAAAGAAGTAGGTATGGGAAGGGTGTATATGTGGGTAATCAATGTGGGAAAACTCAGGTAAGGGTTGTGCAAGCTAACCAGCCTTGAAGTATGTTACAGTACTGCACTGCAAGATGAAAAATAAGGCTTGACAAAAAGAGGAAAAAGCAGGTGTTCAGTAATGGAAATTCTATATTAGAGGACCTGTTCTAGTTTATTTCTGAGAAATGTATGGTGCTCTTTACCTGTAGAGGATTTTTTGCTGGAAATGTTTTTGTGCAGCAAAAACAATGTCTGCTGTATGTGTGTCTTCACTAAGCAGATTGCATTAAACATGAAATGCAGCAATTAAGGACACTCAGATAGTTAACACATTTCATAACAGCAAGTCTAACACAAGGCACACATTTTGTTACTTGTGTTTTTATTAAATGCAGTTATTGAGTACCGAGCTGGTTGGTAGAGGTATCACACTTAGTGGATTATACGTCTCTGCTCTGTTTAGTAGTACCTTCATGGTCTTCTGTACATTATGTCCTTCAAAGTACCTAAGCTTGCTCTGCTGCTCACATCATCTCTTAGGACATTATGAAACTGCTCAGGGTTATAGAACACTGCCCAAAATCTCAAGAAGCTTCAAGGAACATTAAGGTAAAAATTATGCCTGAACCAGAAAAGTTGAACTGAGCATGTTGCATTTGTTGATGACAACACTAAACTTATGAACAATATTATAGGTCATGCAGGGTATCAGAGGAATTTAGAAATATAGACTAATACTCAATAAGCAGTCCTAGGGACAAATGATACGTACCTTCCCTTGAAGCCAGTACCCAAGTGAAAATGATACAGGACATGCATGTATATTTCTTTGTTGCAGGAGCTGGTGGTGTTCACAGCACAAACATCTTGTCAGGCTTCATTTTTCAACCACCAGCAACCTAACCTAGTCAGTTCTGTCTGTAGTAAAACAGGCTGGTGCATACAGCCTCTCTTTTACTTTTTTGAACTGATAAATAATTTTGAAGGCATGCGTGTTTACCCTCTCTCACCTGTAAAAGGTGTAAGAGTGGTTGCAGCTGTAGAAGAACATTAGTAATTCAGCGCTCATCTGGTACTGTAGGAGTTCATCATATCAATATGTGTGCATGTAAATCATCTAATTTCTGCACCTACCAGCTATGCAGTCATACATCATAGGAGCTGAAATCAATCGGATTTTTTTTTCTAAGAAAGTACTAGATGTTACCTCAGGTCTATATTATATTCTTGAAAGTCGACAATGTTGAATCTGACATTGTCGACACGAGAATATCGGACGCTCAGAATCTCGAGCATGTAAATGGAAATCTCCGTAAGGGGAGGTTTCTGTTTAATGCAATGTAGTGTGGTCTCGGAGTTGGTTTATTTAAGTAGCGGGGGTGTGGGGGGGGCTTGCCCCCCTGCTTAAACCCATTAGGATAATTTTTCTTTTTTTTGTTTTTGTCTTTTTATAAGGTCACTGTTTGAAGACATCTACCATATGGTGTCGACCACATGTTGTTCAATGTTTTCACCCGTCGATCTTATAATATAGACCTGTTACCGCACTCATGGCATAATCAGCGACATTTGAGAGAACAAAAGCCTGCCCTGCAAAATTGTATTTTCCTTCCCACACTCATTTTCTGTGAGGGCTAAAATCACTTTGCCACTAGGAAATCAGCTCTTTCTTCTCTCAGGTTTAGTAAACTGATTACACCACTTTAGACAAGACTTCCTTCACTTGTCAGGTTTTTCAAGTACATTTTTAATAGATCAGCTCAGTGCAGTAAGTTAGTCTTGCTGACATTTGTTAGAAATTTTCTTCTGTTGTACCTAGTAACCTTTACACTGACATTACAAAATTACAACTCACATCAAATTACATAATAGTATTGAACAACACAGAAAATATTTTGCTGTGATAATAAATTACTACACTCTTACTAATTTATTTAACTGCGAAATTAGATGCAAACTGCTTTGTACTTGAGAACACGAATAATGTAAACACTGCACAGTTGAGAATAGTTTAAAACATATGCACAAATTAGGAATACATGCATTTGAGCAAATGACCTTTCTTCGATCCGGTATAACATTGACCAGAAATATCAAATCTCCCACTGCCAAATGGTTGGAATGTCGAACAGAACACCAAAGTTGACAATTCCGACCACTCTACCACCTAAACAAGTGTTACCATGGGTCAAAGGGGGGGGGGGGATTTTGCGTTTTGGTTACATTGTGTTCGCAATTATGCGAATTTGCAGAACTGCTGTCAACATTTTCCGATCAGCCATCTGCCATTCACTCAAATGCATGTATTCCCACACATTGATATTTATGGTAATGTGACTTGCTTACATGTGTTTAATGCAACATACATTAGTTTACTAGTGGCACTAATTGTATAAAGCTGTCCAAAGTCAACGATAGTGAAAATAAAATGGAGCAGAATTTGTGTGTGTGTGTGTGTGTGTGTGTGTAAGCATCATGAGATAGCACATGATCTGCTATATTTCTGATAATTTGTGGGTTTCATTGTTTTCTGCATCTACATGTAATATGTGGGTGTCTGATATGTTTTATGATCAAATATATAAGCACACACACACACACACACGTAAATATATATATATATATATATATATATATATATATATATATATATATATATATATCAGTGTATGTGTGTGCATGTGTATAGAGAGAGAATGAGAGATGGAGAGCCAGATGTAACACACTTGCAAACATCTTTCAGTTTAATGCTGAATTTCTATGTAAAAAGAAAAATTTTGGTTGCTTGTAGTTCTTTCAAAATCTATGAAAGGAACATTTTTCATAGACAACAGCCTTGGTGCTGTGGCTTAGGTCAAGCTGCTCTACAACCCTCCAGGCACACGCACAGATAAGTCGCTTGTACTGCTTCAGTAAATTCATAGGAGATCCACCCATCCTCCAGATATTTCAATAAAAAAAGCACTTTGAAAAACAAACCAGCTACACAATAATTTAGAAAATAAAATAAAAAGCAGAAAAAATTCTGTAAATCCATTGTAAGAATGCTTTATTCAAGCAAGCAATAACACCCAGCAGGGTGGGAGGGATTTATTAAAGCCTACACAGATTTATTTGCCATGTAGGCATAGTCCCATGGTGCTTACATGGAGTTAAGCAGATGTGTGATCCAGTAAAGGGAGCTGAGGGGTGTGCATAAGCATGCGAACACGAAAGTGCCCATGGCATGCAAATCATTACATAAGCAGGTGAAATGCATACAAATGAGGCAGGTAGAGTGATTCAGCAAGCAGAGAGGCAGTCATGCAGAACCCATGTTGGTGTCCTTAATGCACACATAAAACGTCTGTGTACAGGAAGTAAAAATAACACCAGGGGCTCTAAAAGTGTAGCTACATTGTCTGAAATACTAGAGAGGACAAAGACATATGCAAAAGTAACCACTGTGTGTCCAAAACCGTATGGAAAATAATATAAAATATATTTTTTAATATCCTGGGTATGTTTGCCCACCACGGGGCAGTGCACAAACATGCCTTTATGGAAAAAGAAATAAAAAAATATTGTAAAAAACAGACATTTTGAGTATGTAACAGTAATACATTAGAGGACCCTGTGTGGTGTATGTACAATGTAAGACTGTTCTGGTTGCTAATGAGGCAGAGCCTGAATCCATGCAGTCACTAGGTACTGTGCGCAGATCTGTATGCAAATGAGCTGAAGTTACTGAATAGCACAAATGGGCATCGTGTCCGCAGATTCCATCTATGTAGACACAGAACCCAGAAGAGGTAGCTGACGTAAAATGGGGTGTGTCCTCAATCTTTTAAGCTCATTGGAGCTCAGCGGTGCCTGTTTGAGCAGAGTGTCGCTTTGTCAGAGGGGGGTTCCGGTGTCCTACCTCTCAACCTTTTAGAGTGATAAACCTGGACAAAGCCATAAATAAAAGAGGGACAAAAGCCCAAAAATAGGGACAATTTTTAAATATTGCTTGCACAAACTTAGAAAGTTGATAGAATAACAGGTTTTACATTAGCATGAATTTTCAGAAGGGTATAAAGTCTGAACTCATATGTCTGTCATTATTTTCTAACTTCAGTTTTTAATTATTTGCCACTAGTTTGCCAGAAAACCATAACTTTATGAAAAATGGACCACAAATATGAGGCAAAAATCTGGACATTCTTCAAAAATCTGTACAGTTGAGAGGTATGAGCGGTGGTGACTGCTAAGCTTTGTTTACCAGAGGGGCACATGTTTCAGTGGGTTTGAGCACATTTGAGCGGGGCGCAGCCATGCTGAGCATGACCTGCCATGGGGGTGTATCTACTGACTGCTGATCTTTGTTTATCTTTGCAATACGGGTTAGCATGGTGAACCGCAGTGCTCAGCAAGGAAAGCTGTAAAAAAAAATTGGCTGAGACAGCCAATGAGATATTAATAACTGAGCCTTGTTTCACTTAAACTTGGGCCATTAAATCCCTTAATGATGTACTTGGCATGTGGAATACATCATAGCTAGTCAATCACACAGCGTACACCTACAGCAAAACACTATAAAGTATGCATACACCCTACAATCTGATTTTCCCCCATACTTTGCACCATTGGAGTACAGACTTGGGAATTTTAACCTAGAGAATGCTAGGGGCTACTGATTCTCTGCTACATCTGTATGTGTTAGATGCTGAGGTCAATGCAGGTGCTGCTGCTGACAATAGGCCTAGACTGAGAAGAAGAAGAGTGTTCAGGCCCAGGGTAACCTTCCAGGAGCTACATAAGCTGGAGATATTAGAAAGCTACAGGGTGGACAGGGACATACTACAAGAACTCACTGAGCTCTGCCACCCTCAACTCAGACCCAGAGCCAACAGAGGGGAACCCATTCCAGTGGAAACAAAGGTATGTGTAGCCCTTAGAACCAAGCTAGAGGAACTTTCCAAAGACCAACTGTGGACATGATGGGGTCTCACAGGCATCTGCTTCCTGGGTACGCAAACATTTCCTGGATGCCATTCTAAGACATGCTAGTGAGCATATTTATCTTACCCACAACCCTGAGGAGAGAGCCAGCAGTATGCGAACCATCTACAGTGTAGCACACTACCCTGAGGTACTGGGTGCCATAGATTGCACTCATGTACACATCAAGACACTGCACAGTGAAGAGGGTAGAATCTACATCAACCGCAAGGGGTATCACTCCAACTGCCAGGTCATGTGCAATGCCCAGGACATTATCATGAATGTGTGTGCTGGCAGCCCTGGCTGTTATCATGACTCCCATATCTGCCATGCATCACAGCTGTACCAGATGTTTGCTAGGAAGGACTGCCCACATGGCCATTTAATTGACCATGCTGGCTATGCACTGGAACCCTGGATGATGATACTCATCAGAAATGCACACCCACCCACTAAAAATGCCATAATGAGGCACATGCACAAACCAGAAACATCATAGAGTGTGTGCTTGGGCTACTGAAGTCACAGTTTCAGTGCCTAGCTATATCTGATGGAGCTCTGCAGTACCCTCCAACCACATGTGCACCGATGTTAAAAGTATGTGCCATGCTACATAATATGATCCTGTGGAAACAGATGCAGCAGGATCAGCAAAGGGAAAGGATACACAGCCTCCCACCAGTGCTTAGGTCTCCACAGCTGCAACCACAGGGAGACTCGGAGGAGGAGTCCTCTGAGGCTGTCTCTATAGACAAATGTAGGCATGCCCAATATGCTCTGGCCTTGGTCAAGAGACAATGCATATCACATGCACTGACAACCTAGAGCTGTGGGGACTGACACCGTACTCTGACTCACATACATATCAGTAAAAGTATGCCAGCCAGGCCACACAACCTATACCTCACCATGTATTTGCTGTGGACTGCCTGCTTCAGACAGAGTCGGCCCCGAACTACAAGTCTGTCAACTGCTGCATTCACAAGGTAAGTCACTCTCCTGTACACCACTTGTAAGGGATACTATAATATGGTAGCATATGTATGGACCTGACACATTTATGCATGGGAATATAGTGGGCAGTATATAGTGTGCTACTAGGCTACTTGCAGAGATCTATATTGAGATACTAGGCTTCTTGTACAGATCTAACACACACTTGGGACAACAGGTACTCTGTTCGCTAATATGTGACCCATAATAGCCACTAGGCCACATGGCTGGAAACTCCATGGCAATAGTCCAAGGAGATGCCAAACAGTGGGGTTACAGGACAGTTGCATGACTGTCTATGCCAGCAGAGCATAGGCTGGTTGTCCTCCACACCAAACATGTTAGTGTTGCCATACAACTGCTGTAACAGTAAGTCTGCAGTGATATACTATCAGACCAAAAAATTCTCCTGTCTTGTTGACAGTGTGAGGGAGGATACCTCTCTGTCTGGTAGACGGTGTGGCTCAGTGGGCCAGGGACAGTAGCATGTGTGGTGGTGTTAGTGGTTAGAATCTGTCAGCATCCAACATCTTTTGTATGTGAGGTACACATATGGTGGTAGTCCCACAGACTGTCAGAACCCCTCAATCTGTTACTGGAAGACAGCTTGACAAAGCCAGAGTGAATGGGGGCACAAAGGGCCATACCTACAGACAGACATTATACATGACCTGAGTTACCTAGCAGGTGGCTAGATTAACAGCAGGCTGCAACAGGTCAGATTAGCTACAGGCTGTAAAGGCCAGTAGTTAAATGTGTCAGTAGGTACAACAAGTCAATGACCAATGTACAGTATAGCACTGGGAAACCACAAATGTATAAGGAATACAGCAGATATATGGGGTGAAATGTTGCATATTCTGTAAAAACATGTACAGGGAGTGTTATGCAGACTGTCGCCCTGTGTGTGGTGTTTCACCATGTACTCCAGTCTCATCATACCTCTCAACATCTGACAGCAGGAAATCTATTGAAATAAAGTGAATAAAGCTGAGACCAAGGCCAACATCTTGGGACAGGTTTTAAATAATTGCTCCTACAAGCATAGAATGTGGATAGAAGAACAGGTCCTGCATTTGCATGACTCTCCTGCTGTGCAAGGAGTCATCTTGTAAGTACTGACAATCACATTGGGCATGCTCCTACACTTAGCTAACTTGAACCCAAGTCTGTTGCCTCTACTGCCCAAAGACCTGCTATGCGGAAATATGTCTGTATAGACATACAGCTATGTATACATATCTGTCTCTCCCAATCCCCCCATGCTTGATTAGTGTCTTTATCAGAATGTCTGATATATATATATATATATATATATATATATATATATATATATATACATATATATGATAACAATATATATATATATAGCTATATAAAGTACAATGATACATAGACTCCAGACATACTTCTACAGAACACATTTACATTACTGACACACAGAATTACATTTAAAGAGACAACCGTGTTATGCACATTGCTATAGATATGGGCAGGATGTACAAATGTTCCCACATACCCCTGAATGTTGGGGTTATCTGCACATAGACATCACAACAGCTCTGTGATGGGTCTATATTATATCATCGAATCCTTAAAAAGGTGAACGATGAATAATCAAACCCATGTAAGTGAAAGCTTACAATCTCAAAAGCTCAGAACAGCAATTTTTTCCAAGGGAAAAGAATCGCTGTTCCAAAAAAAAAAAAAAAAAGAAAAAAAATTGAAATAATGTGGGGGTCTGTGCCCTCCATCCCCCCTATTTAAATATACCAACTCCAAGATCACACTACAGTGCCAAAAATGGCAAAGTAATGGAAGCGGCCAATCAAATTCTTTTCCTGGGAAAGAATTCGCTTAAAAGCCGCTTCGCTATTTTGCGTTTTCGTTGTTTTAAGTTCGACCAAGATGCATTCGATATAATGCATCTTCGGTCATCCAATAGGAACCCACTGTCATGGCACCAGTCCAAAGCCGCAACAGTACATAATCCACTCACCCACAGACCCCTGAGCCTGTGGGCTGTCACCCTGCAGACAGACATAGGTATGTGGGTGGTGCAATATGCAATGGGTGCAACGCAGTCCTTGGACAGGCCATATTGTCCTTGGTCACACATCTGCTTATCAAACTGCAAACGGACACATATTGCAGACTGGTAAGTGTACACACATAGCGGGGATATTACCAGGTATCCCACCCCTAGGACACTAGATTCAATAACAGTATCAAACAGTATCACTCTGCATGCCACACATGGTGTCTAACACAAGGCCACTTTGCGTACTCCACAAGTACTGTGCCTGCATCAACGTATATTATAGATATAACCTTTGGCATGTGCGAAAGGTACTGTGAGCTGTAGTGTGTAATAGTAGTTAGGAGTTCTAATCTCACATCCTCCAAGTGTGTGTGTGTGTGTGTGTGTGTGTGTGTGTGTGTGTGTGTGTGTGTGTGTGTGCGTGTGTATCAATATATCTCCTCACAGCATTATGGGCATGCTCATATAGGGTGTCTCCATGCAATGGTATGCATTTTATGGCCCTGTGACTGGCCCTCCTCTGTAAGGCCTGCAAATGTCATCCACCTTAAGAGCACTGGCTGAT
Organism: Protopterus annectens; assembly: GCF_019279795.1. NCBI lineage: Eukaryota > Metazoa > Chordata > Ceratodontiformes > Protopteridae > Protopterus > Protopterus annectens. Next base: position 1,036,260,223 of record NC_056730.1, read on the forward strand.
AGTCTATTATCAGAAAAACAGCATAGCACATGCAATAAGTATTGTGGGATAAGTACTGTGAGATATAGTGTATAATACTATATAGGTAGGGGTTCTAATCTCACAGCATTCAAAGTGTGTGTGTGTGTGTGTGTGTGTGTGTGTGTGTGTGTGTGTGTGTGTGTGTGTGTGTGCGTGTGTACAGGCATACCCATGTTGTCTACCCCTGTGCATTGGTTATGCTTTTTATGGCCCTGCGAATAGCCGCTGGCCCTATATTTCCCTCCTGTACATTAGCATAATTGATGTCTGCCACCATTTACATTCGTACATGCAGACTACCCAGGTGTCATATTATCAAAGGTAGTAGAGTGTGTCACAGGGTATGAAAGCATGATGACACTGACTCTCGTCATTGTCCCTGACACAATGTTCTAAACATATGCTCCTAGGGAGCCATGCACATATACTGGCATTTGTCGTTCATGTCATATCTCTACTGTGCTGCCTTTCCATCCTGTGCCACTGTATTGCCACCATATGTCCATAGTTGCACTGCTCAGACTCCTGGGACAAAAATATACACAGCTCCTTGAGACACCTGTCATTTTGTAACACTACCACCAGTGTACCATTTGGTAACAAAGATACGCAATGTGTCATGTGTAGTCCTGACACATGCCAGCATACTGTGCCTGTTGTGGTCCACAACAACTGCCATGGCATAATACTACTGCACTACAGAAAACAAGTAAAGGTGTATAGTCATCCTGTGCATTAGACACATATATGCAGGTCCCCGCATCAATGGTACACCCTTAGTTATTATCACTATATGTGCTATGTATAATCCACTATCTTTACTACAACAGCTGACTGTTGTAGGAGGGATTGACAGGGACAGAGCAGGGATGTGATTCAAAGCAGAGGCAATTAAGAGGCATGCCTGTAGGTGCTGGACAGCAGAGTATCACTGATGTGTCAGTATCATAGCTCTAATACAAACCTACTGTTTTAATCCCTACCTCCATCCTCCCATCTGCATCCCTTTTTATGGGAAATGTAGTACATACCTAGTAGAGTGATGTATCCCTTTAATTGAAATGTTCCTCTGCAAATGCTTTGCACATAGACTGTATGTGTGAGTAAAACACATGCAGACCTGTTTCCCATAAACAGTTGATTGCCTTTTGTAGGTAATGCTCATTAACAGGTAATTGCCTGTGCACCAATCTGTGGCTCAGAATTGCTAAATGCATCCAAAACAGCTGAATTGCACTATCATTAGCCAATGACATGGCACCACAGTACAATATATACAGCCTTCATGTAGGATTTAGTCTCTTTCATAGCTGTTGAGATGGACACTACTTTGGTTTGGAGACTACAGCATTACAGAGGGTAAGTACAAGTACAGTCCACTGTAGAGATGTCACACTTCATAACCATCAGAATATGCATGGTAATGCTGTAGCTGATATTCTATCAACTTACTATCTTTGTAGGGGCAAACTGTGAAACATGTACCTATCTCTGGGCTTTTTTACCCCCTTTATGTATGGTTGTTTCTGGATCCCTTGTTATTGGGGGAGTTGGGAGGTATGGTCAGTCCGTTGCAGCTACCTTAACATACAGTCATGTATGCTCCAGGCTGCAGCTGCCTAGTACACAATGGGGGGGGGTGAACACTTTGGAGGCCTGCCAGCTGTATAACTGTGGCAGCAGTGGCAGCCTTTTCATTACAGCATAGCCAGGGTAAGGGTACCCATTACAGTCCAATCAAGGAATGTGCTTAAGGTACATCTGTTATGCAACAGTTCCAATAGCAGAGTAGTAGGTGAGATATAGTTAAGCTATACAAATATATAGAGTGTGTCCCTACCTGCAGATCTGTGACTTGCAAAACTGAGTAGCTGATAATTCAGTAGCAGTAACCTATAGGGATTAAAATTGCAAGAGTCAGTCATTACTTGCTGTGTTAACAACAATGTAATTGAAGTGCAACACACTGGATTCGAACCCAGAAAAATGTGTGGCAAAATGTTTTGTATACAATGCATTTAACAGACTGAGCAACTGAGTCAGTACCGCAGCAGGTGTTTTTGCCAGGTATATGTGCTGACATACAGGCTGTGACACTCGTCTGCATTGATCAGTATGTGCATGGTTTTCAAAGGTAGTTGTTCTGCAGCACGGTCCCATTTGAACATATGTACTCTGCTATTGATGCCTTAACAGGTGTGTTTGAAGATGTTGCAGGTAAAAGGGAACATTTATCTGTGATCCCAGGGCCTCATGTACTGCCATTATTTGTGTGACTGTCTACTGGTGTACTTCTGTATCAGAGTCCCAGGTACACTCTCATTTGTCACATTTCGCACTGTCAGTGGCAATCAGTATTTATTGCTGGAAACAGCTGCTTTAATTAAGAGCTGTGTGGCCTAGTGGGTTAGTGCAGTAGGATGTAGTTGACAGAGGACTGTGTTCAAGACTTGAAAGGGGTGATTTTTTGTACATGTACCTAACATTGTGAGAGACACAAGATCATTAAGCCACATTTAAGCACTTTTAAGTGGTTTGAGTGGGTTTGCTTGAAGTGCAGCTTAGCTCCGAGCAAACCCACACTAAAAGTTTTAAAAGAAAATCAAAAGGGAGTGATAGGATGGTGGTAAAATGGGGGCAAACGCAGGAAAAACAGTGAAAGACAGGTAGGGATGTGCAGGACGGGTGTAGGGAAGGACCATAGCTTTCTTTTTCTGTGCAGTTTGACAGATTTTGTGTATGAATTTGGACTCTCAAACCCCAGAGAGAGAGGTGAGGACAACATAAATGCGTTGTCTAGCCATTTGGACCAAATTAGTTGTGTACAGTGGACACCTGAGCAAAATGGACAGCTATGTATGGTGCAATATTTGTTTTGTGGGACAGGTGCCCATTTGTTTTTTATAAGGAGACAGTGGAAATTTGGGGAAGGGATACAGGTATGTGTGGGGAGGTAAGTTGGCTATGAGAGGATGCAATTGTAGACAGACAAGACAGCAGACAGGGGCAGTTTTTGATATGTGAGGGGGCAAACACCTTGTATGGGGAGGGTGTTGTAGAATCTAAAGTGCATGTGCCTCCAGAAAGCAGCAGTGTGACTGAGGTCCCCATCTATGGTCAGTCCACACTGCTCCTTCACTGCCCTAAAGTTGGCTGTGCTAGAGGCTGGGCACCAAGGCCAGCAGGCCCCACCAGGTTGTTGAGTCTGCCCTCAATCCAGTGTAGTCAGAATTTATAGCTCCTATGAACAATCCTGTGCACCATGGTCAGTAGTTGATCCTGGGTGACTACCGCCCCTCTGCCACCACTCCCAGGGGGACGGGCTCTGTCCCCTGAGGCACTTCCACCCAAAGGCGGTGCAGGGCTAACAGAGGGGGCACCACCAGCTTGGGTCCCAAACATGCTTGCACTCGGTGCCATGGCTGGCCGAGATAGGTTAGGTGAATCAGCATGAACTGGCCTACCCTGACGTGCTATTGTTATGGAGATGAAGCAATGCATTTATGTTAGTTATGAACAACACCATTGTTAGTAATAACAGCACACCCGAACATTGGAAATAATCCCATTACATTTCAATGTGTGTTATCTGAAATACAACAATGAATAACAGAATAGTCAGTATATTAACAGCATGCCAGTAACAGTTACAGCATATGGTCAACAGGATAGGTAATTCAAGAGGATATGTTAATATGCAACCATTGCAATAAATAACAATAATAAAACACATGCCCCAAAATAAAGTTTGTAGAATAACGTATGTTAATAGTAAACATAACCAATGTATAACAATAATAAATATTTGAAAATAAGGTGTGGGAGAGAGAGAGAGAGAGAGAGAGAGAACTACAGTCTATTAATACCATTATAGGCTATATAGTTGACAACAGTACTGCTATCTACTCTACAGGTCTGTCCTTTATTTATGTGTAAACGTGCCCTATAGCTGCTGTAGCATGTACATACCTCTCAAGCTATCTGTATTGTACAGTATGGGCCAAGCAGTATTAACTGCAGGTATACAACTACACAGAACACTTGCACATCAGGTGGACATATATAACTACCAAGGTGTACTGTGGGCTGATGTACTGTGACTTTGCTATTTACATATATATATGTGAACCATACATCTGTGATAGAGGGATTATGCAATGGTAATTATATTCCATGAGAGCATGACACTTGAGAGACATGTAGGTGTAGAGTACAGACAGTAAACAACTATCATGCCTTGCTTGGCAGGCATTGGAATAGAATCCAATAACAGCGACTGCAGTGGACATTTGCATCAAATGTATTGACTGCAGCAACCTTTAACACACACTCCAGGCATGCAGCCATACCAGAGCTTACACATTTTAGTTCTCATATTTTATTTTATTATTATTATAGGTTCATAGGTTGGTACTAGGCTATCAGCCCTAGGGCCTATACAAGCCTAGCCATAACAATTCCCTGGCTATTTCTTCCCACATTATTTACTTTCCTGGACCCCTGTCTAGCAGGGCGACTGACGTGATCCCTGGGGTGAATTTCCTTTCTCCCATCCAAACGTCAAGGTTCCTCTTGAAGAGGTCCAAAGAGGCACTCTGCTTGACATGTATGGGCAATCTATTCCAGAGTCTGGGGAGTCTCTAGGTCAGGAACCTATCCCTCCAGCATGTTTTGTTTATTGTGATGACAAGGTTTAGATCCCTGGAGCGTGTAGCTCTGAGAGATTGGGATTTCTTTAAGTGTAGCATGTCCAACAGCTCTGGGTTTGACATGGCCTTGTATGTTAAGCAGAGATCGCCTCTGAGTAGACGATATGTGACAGAGTATAGCTGGAGTTTTTTAAGGCGGTCAGCGTAAGGCATCTGCTTTAGGCCTGTGATTCTTTTAGTGAGGTATTTCTGAGGCCTTTCCAGTTGTTGCAGATGTCTTATGATTACACTTATTTCCTATTTTTTATGCTGTATTGTCATATTCTTGGTAATGACTGTAACATGTTAGCACACAATAATGTACTCATAATATGGGCTACCTTACCCACTTACATGTCATTCCTGTGAAGAGAATATCTGTAAACATTACGTTACTGATACTGTAATATTTACATCTATATAGCAATGGATTCAAACTCTGATCTGTGTTTGGCAAAAATGTACTTCATACACAGCATTTAGCAAACTGAGCTACTGAGTAACTGCTGATTAGTGACTGACTGATATTTGCCTGGAGCTACCTGGCACCTGAATATGACCTGCTCATAGTGCTGCCGTTTTATACTTGACTGCAGTGACAGTTGAGCACGCATGCATGACATTTAATCATGACAGACATACTAGGTAAAGTGTACATTACAACTTAGAACTCCAGTGTACTCATTACATTATTAATGTGTTAAAATATCTGTGAAGTCAATAACCAGTATCTGATTATGGATTATTATTTGCAGTCTACAACTAGTACACTATTATACCTGACTGCAGCACCATACCTCACAGCCTGAATGCTTGTAGTTGACATCCAGTGGTGAAAACAAGACAACCCTGCTGTACACATTTACCTTGGTGTTATTGGTGTTGCTCCCTGCATCATTGCAGATCAGGTGTCATATGTGATGTCTTACAAAACAACTAAGAACCTACACTTATAGCACAACAGACTTTACTAGACATACCTTCATGCAGGTACTGGTAGCTTTTCATGTTTTTATTGCAGAACAGTTGTGATAATTGATATCTTGCAAAACAGCCCTATTGCATAACAGATTTTATTAGACATACCTTCATACAGGCACTGATACCATTTAATGTTTTTATTGCAGAACAGTTTTAATAATTGATTTCTTACAAAACAGCCCTACTTCCACAAGCATTATAAAACAGACTTTATTAGAGAAACCTTCAATCAATTACTACTATAATTTTGTGGGGTTTTTTTTGCACAACAGTTGTCATTATGCAGGTGTTACAAATCAGCTGTAATTCCACAGTTATTGCACTACAAGCTTTTATTGCATATACGTTATTACTGTTGATGCTTTAGTCTTTCCTGCTTATGGCACTACAGTTGGCAGTATGCACTTCTTGCAATACAGGTGTAAGTCCACATTCATTGAAATACAATCTTTACTGTATATACCTAATTGCAGTTACTGCTTTGCTCTTTCTTGCTTATTTGACTATAGATAGCAAAATACATCTGTACTCACCACACTCACAGAGCAACCTGGCCAAGCGCCTGGCATGCACCTCGATTTTGCAATCCCTCTCCTCTTCAGCTCTTGGGAGAGAGAAGCACATGATCATGCATACCAGTTTAGCAGACATTCAAGTTAAGATATTGGTGAAAGAGAGGTAATGGTACTTACATACATGTGGGACATTCCCAGCCTAGAATTCTTGGACTCAGTGTCCAAGAGGGTGGCCTACTGTCTTTTCAGGTCATCATGGTGATGATGACACTACTCACCTGTGTGGAGGATACCAGTTGCACTATTGAGGTTCCTTGGCAGCTGATCCCAGGCCTCTGCCTTACCCTCTGAGCCCTGGTAACCTCATGTTTTTTTACAAGGAGTCTGACCATGAACATGGATCCTGAAAGGCCCACCACTGCACCCAAAAGTGCAAACCCTCTCCAACTCATGCCATTGTATCCTTGAGAGACAGAACTGTAATGGATTATGCTGTATTTCCACCTATTGGGCTTAATATAGCCTGTTTTCCTACCCTTACACACCATTGGGCAATATTTAAAAATACAATGTGTCACTTAGCAACACGCAAACCCGCACAGCTGAGCTGAGCTGTGGTAAAACCCATAGGCTTAGCAGTGCTTGCCAGTGTCCAAATTAGCCAAGGGATTTCAAGCAGTACATAAACAATTTCAGCCATTGTTATGTTTATGCAGTGCTTAGCAGGGATTAACAAGTCTTAGCAGAGCTTAGCTGAGCACAGCAGGCCAGTATTTAAAAATAATTTGCATAATTTCTATTTTGAACAAAAATGTTAACTTGCCCTCCCATATATTAAAACTCTGCACCTACTGCACATGAGGCCATAACTCTACCCATTTATTTATGTGGATATCTGAAACTTTGCTATACCTTTACATATACCTCTGAGCTACCTTTAAGCAGTGCTGAGCACAGTGCCATCCAAACCTGCTCAGCTATGCTTAAACTTGACCTTTACATAAATAATTAAAGACATCCATTTCTATTTTTATACATCTGGTGTCTCAGTGGTGCTTATCACTGCTACGCTCTGCACAGTGCAGCTCAAACATGATTTAAAAAAAAATATGAAATTGTTATATTCCAATTGGACAGTGCAGGGAGTGTGTTGCTCATCTGCAGACACAGTTAGCAGCACACTCCCTTCATTGATTCTATATCCCTGTCCCACAGCTCTTCCTCAGCAATGCACCATGATTAATTTGCTTGGTGTGCTGCCGAGGGTGAGACGTGTACATGGACACAGTAACATTCCGTGTAGGCTCTACACTATGCCTAAACAGAATTTATCAAATCTAGGGGGGTGTATTAATGTGTAATTAATGCCCAGCAGAGGGCCTCTACACCCCTGGAAGGGAATTAAGTAAACATTAACACATGCTCTAGAGGACATTACTGCACTTGTGGAATGTTTTACTTATTTATTTTTTTAAGTACTATATCTTTTATGCATTTTTGATGTAAAATACTTTCTCCACCTAATGTTTAAACTTGCTGTAGTACATGTTAATGTGATATTTTAAATCTAAAATATAATACTTACAAATGTCTAGGTATTTATTTTTTTGGTTCCTTTCTCCAAAAACATTTGATTTGTTGCTAGGTATTAGAGATTGATGTCACTAAATAATGACATAGATTTGAGTTTTAGACTTTCATTTTGTTTAGAAAATTCTTTCTAACATAAGTACTGTTACATAAGCAACTTTTATAAGAACAATTCAAATCTGTTCCTATTTTTGAGCCTTTGTTCTCCCTTTATTTTATTTATCCATATTTCTTTAGCTGAAAGGTCGAGAGGTACTACTGCTGCCAGTGGCCGACCTCTGTCATGCACATGCATACACACACACACACACACACACTCACATACACACACCTCTGCTTTGGAAAATGCAAGCTGACACAAAACCTAATGATCAAGTGATGTAATTTTATAACAGGATCATTTGAAATATATTTCTATTTTGAGCCTTTGCTTCCCATTTTATTTTATGCTTATCTAGATATGTTGACCTAAGACCTTTTATTAGAAGAAAAGTGGACAAAGCTGTAAATAATGGGGGGGAGAAAGACCCAAAAATAGGGACAATTAATATTGCTCATAAACTTAAGAGAGCTGACAGAATAACAGGTGTCCCATTAGCATGAATTTTCTGAAGGATATGAAGTCTATAACTCAAATGTCTGCCTTTATTCTCTGACTTCATTGATGACTGATATGGCAGAAAACCAACATTTTTATGAGGAACACACCAAAAATATCCAAAAATAGGAGTCAAAAATCTGGACAGTCTGTGAAATTCTGGGCAGTTGAGAGTTATGTCAAGAGGTCTGCAGCCCTCCTAACGGCTGCTGCCAGGGATAGCCCGATTGCTTTCACTATTCACTTTCTTTCTCCCTCTCTCTCTTACACACACACACACACACACACACACACACACACACATATATATATATATATATATATACACACACACACACACACACACACACACACACACACACACACACACACACGCACACATGCACACACACACACATGCACACGCACATTCTCTTCTGCATTTGTACATACATGCACTCTGACAGAGACAAAGACACTTACACACTTTATTTTAAGTTTCTTTCCCTTTTTTTATTTTACACTAAACAAAAGCACTGCTTACAGAATATAAAATGATGGCTCAATCGATCTTGCTTTCACTCACATGCACATATACAGTCTCGCACGCACACACAGAGACACACATTTACTTTTTCTTTTAATTTTCTTTCTTTTTCTACGCTTTACACTCACTAATGAGCAGAACTTTGTGAGAATAAAGTAATGGCAGCCATTAGGTTTCCCTGTCTGAGCTCAATGGTGGCTTGATATGCTGCTGTCAAGCGGTATACTCACTTTTCATCAGGCATTACTTTAATGCCCTGCTAGAATACATTTGCAATCTATGGATCACCCATTCTGTAAACAACAATAAGCTACACCTCTCGACTCCTTTATTCAAGAATTCTGGACAAAGCCAAAAATATTGAGGAGGATAAAGGGCAGAATCAGGGAAATTTTTAAAATGCTACTATATTTCACATTATACAATGACTGGTTGTGCAAGAAAATGCATTTTTGTTTAAATAAGAAGTATAAACGTATAATACTTGGAATTACTGACTGATTGTAATCCTCAGGAATTTACCAGAAAATCAAAATATTTACAAGGGACAGGGCAAAAATATGAGGAAAAATCTGAAAGACTTTGCAAAATTCTAGACAGTTGAGAGGTAAGGAGTAAACTCTTTCATCTCTGAAAAGGATTTAATCAGACTCTGATCACACAAAAAGAACACAGCTTAAATAAATTCATTATGTCGCATGATTTTTGGCCAAATAATGCTTTAACCTCCTAATTAAAAAAACACAATTAAAATTTAGTTTGTGTTTGATACCTGGAGGTATTTAACCACAAATGCCAGCAGTAGTATTTCCACTCTAGTCTGTCATCTTAGTTAACCATAACATTTAGTTTATGTATATGATCAGGTACAACAGTCTTAAATACTTTAATTCTTTTGCTCACATAAACATGTATCCACAAGTCACACCTAACAGCATATAAAACAATCTCATTTGCAGTTAAAATATAGTATTATATTTATATGTCTACATGAGCTGACAGAATCTAGTCATGCAGCATGTTAATGAATGTGTTTAAATAGTGTTGTTGCATGTGATAGGCTGATAAAGTCATTTTCAGACACAAAACTGCTTAATGTGTTTAAATAAAGTATGCCTATAGCAGTTTTACAGTCTTTTGCCATTTGTATGTTATTACCATATCCCCAGAGCCTGATCACGAATCTCTAGTTTAGGCCTCAAAATCCCACTCTCTGAAAGGTAAACACACACACACACACACACACACACACACACACGTCTTCTGACTGGAGACATGCGTGAATGGGCGTACCTTTGTTGAAGATTGTACATCAGGGCTGGCAACTCGGCACATAAAAAAACTACTGCCAATCATTAGCAGACCGGAGTTCCGCTGTGGCGACCCCTAACCGGGAAAAGCCGAAAGACACAACAACAAATATATATATATATATATATATATATATATATATATATATATATATATATATATATATAAAATCCATATGCTGGTCAAACAGTATGATGAGCAGGAGACACTCCAGGTGCCATTAACCATTGATAAGACCTCTATTCAAATCAGTTAGCTACAGGCCCCCAACTTTGAATCAAGATGCCCACTCCACCTGCCTGGACCTCCTTGAATCTGTTACCCTGATCCTGGGGAACTTTAACTATAGATTGGAAGAACTACTCATTCCAAAACACAAATGCCCAGAGATTCATTGATTTTGTTAATGCAAATGCCTTGGACCAGCTGGTGAACACCCCCACAAGAGGTGAAAATATCTTGGACTTGGTATTAACCAACATGAGTACCCACTGCAGCATCCCTACAGTGCCATCCTCCCTCGTAAGATCTGACCACAAAGCGGTCACTTTTGAAGTCACCATCTCCACCAACACCCCCGCCTCCTCTAGAGTCAAACAAAAAAACTTCTCCAAAGCTGATTACAACCTCCTAAAGGAAGGTATAAACAAGTTCACAGCCCCCTCCCCCTCCATAGGAACTGGCACATATGTCCAAACCTACACCAAAGTACTATACAAGCATTTATATAGCTGCATGGAATCAGAAATACCTGACAGGACAAAATTATCCTCCGCAAGGAAGAGTAAACCTGTCTGGTGGACATCTGCAATAAAATATACTTTATAACAAAAGGAAAAAAATTGCTGTCCAGGACCAAGAAGGAGAAGGTGCTTAATTGGAAGCAATCTCTCCTTAGCCTGAACAAGTAAATAAGACACTAGTAAAATCCTCCAATGCAAATTTAGAGTCCAAACTGGCTACATCTACTAAAGACAATTATAAGGCCTTCTTCACAAATGTCCGGAATCTAAAAAAAGAAGCACCCAGATCTGCTCAGAACTGGTGGTTAAGGAAACCACATACACAAACTCCATAGATATAGCCAACCTGCTGGCAGACAGGTTCAGTGAAAACTTCACCCCTCTGCCCCCCCATCAGTAAATCAGGACATCCCCAGCACCTGACCCCCTCCCCTTATCTGTAGGGAGCAAGTCATCACTGCTCTCTTAAAGGGAAAAATACAGCCTCCATGGGACCCAATAACATCCCAGGGTGCATCCTACATGAACTAAAGCAGGAACTTCCAGCATCATTAGTCACCCTATTCAACCAAAGCTTGAGGACCAGCTTCATTCCAGCCAAGTGGAGGGCAGCCACAGTCATCCCTTTGGACAAAGGTGGAGTGTCCACTGATCCATGAAATTATAGACCCATCAGCCTAAACAGCCTGATCTGCAAGGCCATTGAGTGGATTATCATAGACCTCATTAACAAGGACATTGGCAACCTCCCAACACTCAATCCCACACAGTTTGGTTTCATCAAGCGGAAGTCATGCCTGTTAAATTTTGTCAACTTCTTTGAGACAGTCCCCAAAGCCATAGACTAGGGCAGATGGTGCACACTGCCTACTTTTACCCAGCCAAAGCATTTGATACTATTCACCACTCGGATGTAATAGATAAACTCTCTCAACTAGGCATCAATCCATAATTTACAGATGGGTAGCAATATGGCTCACTGATAGAACCCACACAGTCAAAATAGGGGAAGCCACCTCAAACAGTAGACCCGTAACAAGCGGTGTACCCCTGGAATCAGTCTTGTGGCTTCTGTTGTTTGGGATATACTTTTCTGAGGTGCAGGCCAAAACCAGTAGGCTATGCTGACCAAGTTTGCTAATGACTTCAGGCTGGGCACTGTCATCATTTCCCCTAGTGATGTGGATATCCTCCAAGATGGTCTTCCCCAAACTAATGACTGGTGCCAGAAACATGGCTTCAAACTGAATGACAAAAAATGCATCATCATCTCCTTTGGAGTGAGTAATATCCCCACAAATTATCACATTAATAACAAGGTCCTACGCACACAATCAGTTGTGAGGTACTCAGGCACCCAGGTTGATATCAAACTGACTTTTGGCCACCATATTGCCTCTGTTGTATGGAAAGCTTTTTATATGGCCCACCTCATTAGTAAAGGTTTCTCATCCAGGGACATGGGAGTCATAACATCCCTGTAGTCTTCCCTTATAAGACCCATTATGGAGTACAATGCCCCTTTCGGCATGTACCTCACAAAGCAAATGCAGCAGTTGGAGAGACCACAGAGGTTCCCCACCAGGGGAATCCAGGGCCGCAAACATCTATCCTACACAGATAGGCTAAAAGCCCTGTCCCCCTACACAGCCTCATACAGAATCCTCAGAGGTGACCTCTGTCTGGCATACAAAGTAATATCAGACCCTGCCTTGAGGGGACTGCTTCATATCCGCAAGTCAAGCTCCACTTGAGTAACCTGCATGCAAGACCTCAACCTGGTCAGTGTCATCAATAGGACTTGTTGGGACGACATATTTGTGTCCCTGGAACTCCTCCTTCTGTGGAATAGACTCCCTGTCCACATTAAGCAGAGTACCTCATTAACCCTTTTTAAGCACAGCCTGGATAATTGGAAGGGGAACAGAAAATACACCCCTGGTATTCCACCTGTGTCCCTGCAGGACAGAGGCATAGGGTGCTAACTTATCAGAACATGGGCTTAATTCTTGGCTAGGCTTGTGAGGGCTTCATGGCCAATAGCCTAGCAACTTCCTATGATCCTGTGATCCTATACATATACATATACATATACATATACATATACATATATTATATACATATACAAAGAGAATAAGTGAGAGAGAGAGATACCAGAACAGCCAAGTAAAAAGATAATGCAGAAAACCTCACAGACAGAAATAAGGAAAGTAATTTAAAGTCAAAGACGTGGCTCTAAAACCACACACTTCCTCTGACACAAACCCATGGTAAAAATGTTAAATACCGCTTAAGGGCATACACATATTTCAGCTACATGGCTTTTCAATGACTGTAACATTTTATTTTTTGTAAGTCTTATTAAGACATTCAGACCAACACACCCAAATCCCACTACCTGTAAATATGATATTTTACCCTTTTTATGGACTTGTATGTACAGCATAAATGGATAATTTAGCATAATCTGGCAGGTCATCTTTAGACAAAGACTTATATGCATAGCATTAGCTGACTGCAAAAATTCATAATAATGAGCAAACCAGAAATAAACAGGTCACACAGAAAAAAAAAATCTCAGAGGCAAAAATGAAAAAGACCCTGAAAAACCCTAACCTTCACTGTGTTTAATACCTTGAAATCTTCTTTAATAGAGGCCCATGGATGGTATATATATATATATATATATATATATATATATATATATATATATATATTTTTTTTTTTTTTATGTGCACACACACACACACACACACACACACACACACACACACACACACACACATAGATATATCATAGGCAAGGTGGCAAGACAGACAAAGAGAAGATATATAATATAAACATGTCACTATATCAAATCTATTATTCCCAAGCACCTTCTGACCTTAAAAGCTTATGAGTGATGAAGGAAGGAGTCACTTGAGAAGTCCAAACTGCAAAGTGGTGAAATGTAATGGATGTTGTTGTCGCAGCAGCCTACTCTGTTCATATAGTATCCATCAGTCTGACAAGAACTAGAAAGTGTGGTATTTTTTTGGTTTCTTTTATAGGAAATAAATGCACACATTATTTGTAAGTGACAAATCTCTAGTTTTGTATGA
>NC_056730.1:1036279296-1036296796 GCF_019279795.1 Protopterus annectens
GGCAATTGCCGGACTAGTAAAGTGATTTATTTAGCAAAATGTTTCACTTGTCCAGCCTTCTGTATGGGCAAAACTGATCGAGCCCTAAGAAAAAGGATTTACGAACATCTTTATAGTACATAAAAAAAGAATGAGAACAACACATTATTTAAACATTCAAAATTACATCCCAGGTTTTAGAAATTTGCATTTGCTATTCTGGATCATGCAAAAATTAATCCTAGGGGTGATGAAAGTGCCTTAGTGTTAGAGGAGAAGGAAGTGACATGGCAGTTTAAATTACAAGCATCCTTTCTCCCTGGGTTCAACGAACACATTTCATTGCAAGCTATTTTAAATAAAAAAGCCATTATATAAAAGTAAGATGTTTAAGTGAGTTTTTTATATTTTTTAATATTTTTAAATAATTTGTAACACTTATAGAGAATTTAAGGAGTCTTGTGTAGTTTATGTATAACCTTCATAGTATTACTATGGGAAGTAAATATTGTGGGAAGAAATAGCCAGGGAATTGTTATGGCTAGGCTTTCACTTGAAGCTGGTGCTGCCTGTGTCTCCCGTTCTTTGTGCTGGATTTGTTTTTGGTGTTTATATATATATATATATATATATATATATATATATATATATATATATATGGGTCTACTTCAAATGAGTGAAAGCTCACAATATCAAATACCAAATCATCGAGACAAGTTTGCCGAAACTGCAAAACATCGAAGGTTCACAACATCGAAGCTCGGAGCATCAAAACTAACTCTTCCATTATCCCTAACCAATCAAAGTACTGAAAATATAACAAAATATCAACATAAACGTTCTGGTAGCCAAAACTAATAAATAACCCATCCTACACTGCATATTCAACATCCACTACTAAAGCTACTCATAATACTAAACCACCTTAAAGAAACAAAACTCCAATAAATAAGCCCCCTGCACGGGGGCTCCCCCCACCCCCATAAATTAAATGTACCAACTCTAAGATCACACTATCATGAAGAAAAGGGCACATTTACAGATATGTTAACACTCCAGCTACTGACTACATGTCAGTAACCTCTAATTGATTACCAACATTCGATGTTGTGTACTTTCTATGTTTCGTAGTTTCGTCAGACTCATCTTGATGTTTTGGGATTCAATATTGTGAGCTTGTGTGTGTCTCTGTGCTTGTGTATGTATATACATATATATATATATATATATATATATATATATATATATATATATATATATATATATATATATAGAGTGATGATTTGGGCTAGATGCTGTATAGCCAGCCAGAGTTTTCTAAAGCATATGCCCTTTGAATATCAAACTGAGTTATACAAAATGCTTGTGTTACAAATGTATTAGAATTTATGGAATTTGAATATCAAACTGATTTGGACAAATGCTTATATTACAAGTATATTTGAGCTGTAAGGCATTTGAATATAAAACTGATTTATACAGATGTTTGTTACATATGTATTAGAACTGTATGGCATTTGAAAATCAGAATGTGTTTGTGAAGTTGCTAGTGTTAAAAAATGTATCAACAGTGGGATCTGCTGGACAGAGAAGGAATAGACATGTGAGACTGTATATATGTTAGCAAATGACACTGGGAGAGAAACAGTTCATCTCAGTCCAGTTAGTTTTGGAAAATCCTTGAAATTAAATTATCTGTTAAGCCATCAACACAGCACCCCACTGTGCTGAAAGGAACTTGAGTCAGTAGGTCTGGGAAAGGCCATTGTTTAATAGGCTCTGTATAGAAGAGGCTAAGTGCTATAATTATCTAATGGCTCCAGGCCACTGCCATAAACATTTAGGTGTGTATTGTAGCCATCTATGCTAAATTTCTGTCTCAGCTTCCAAGGCAGATACTGTGAGAACCTGTAGTCAGGTGACCAGATGAGTTCATTCTGTCAGCCATTTTGGAAATTATGTTTTTGATATTACAGTGGGAAATCTCTTAGTATTGAGTATTCTATATTTGGCCTGACAACAAGGACTATTCACCATGTCATCTGCCTTGGTTTATTAAGTAAGTAGGGAACAGTAATTCTCCTTGATTCAGTTAGGAAAATATAGTGAAGCTTAGTTTAGATATTTTTTTTCTTTATTTGTCTGAGTCTGTCCAGCGATATTAATTTCAACATTTCCTGTCGTTTTAACTCTGTTGTTTACTATAAATATATATATATATATTCAGTATTTTCATGTTCTTTTATTATTTATTATTAAATATATTTAAAATGTTTATTCTGGCTGGTCCTTCTGGAAAGTATTTAACCTTTGAGAGTGCTTATATTTGTTTGGTTACACTGTGTGGGTCACTACAGAATTCTTAACTCTTTGTTAACTACTACCATTTGTATTAATATTAATATTACACAGTATAATTGGGCACCCTTTTTTAAGGGCCTTAGAGTATCTGAATTTGGAGTGTCTGGTAGCAGTGATAACTACTTCATAATTTGGGAAGAAGGGAGCAGAGCAGGTAAATCTGTGCCAGTCTTTCCCAGGTGTGTGTGTGTGTGTGTGTGTGTGTGTGTGTGTGTGTGTGTGTGTGTGTGTGTGTGTAACATTAAATTGCACAGTGTGTGTGTCAGCTACTTGGAGCAGGGACATGAAGCACTGGGTCACAGAGAGGGTGCTGGAGATTTGGCTTGGACACTTTGGCCAAGGACCTAACCCTACAGCTGTATCAGTGAGGATTTTTATTGGGGACCTGAAGGGAGACAGATATAGAGATCCAGATCCTGGACTGAGTGTGTTCCCTGTGTGCTCTTAAGGGGAATTCGGCTTGATACAGAGAGGTCTGCATCTGGAAATACAAAAAAACATGCAGGCTATGCCCTTGTAACTCTCCCCTGTAACTACGCCCACTCCATCTACCCTCTACCTCTCTTCCACCCCACTAACTACCTTTGATTACAGCAAGGTCTGATGCTTATATGCCTATCTTATTATTATATGGCAGTAACTTCTTATTGTAGCAATTGTTAATAACGGCTATTTACTTCGCAGATGACACAAATGCTAGTGTCTACTGAATGTACTATGTTCTTCATCTGTAACTATGTTTATAATACTTTAATTGCTATGTTCTTCATCTGTAACTATGTATGTATTTTAATTGTGGAGCTTTTCTCCCCAGGCCTCCGCTGAAAATGAACCTGCATCCAGTCAGACTTTCCCTGTCAACAAATATAAATAAATAAATAAATAATAAATAAATACTGAGTGTATCCATTTGTATTCCAAGTAAACATCCCTCTCCAGTGTCAGTGGTGAGGATTCAGGCTCCTTGATTACTAGCCCAGAGTGGGGTTGCCACATATATCTATATCTATATATATACATATAGGTGTGTGTGTGTGTGTGTGTGTGTGTGTGTGTGTGTGTATGTGTATGTGTATGTGTATGTGTATGTGTGTGTGTGTGTGTATGTGTGTGTGTATGTGTATGTGTATGTGTATGTGTATGTGTATGTGTATGTGTATGTGTGTGTGTGTATGTGTGTGTGTGTGTATGTGTATGTGTGTATGTGTGTATGTGTGTATGTGTGTGTGTATGTGTGTGTGTATGTGTGTGTGTGTGTGTGTATGTGTGTATGTGTGTATGTGTGTATGTGTGTATGTGTGTATGTGTGTATGTGTGTATATATATATATATAATATTACTGCAGTTATAGATACATTTAAAATACACAGTTAGAGATAAAGGATGTTACTGTCCTATATTGCCACACCTTTAGGAGATTCTAGGTGAAGCAGAGCTTTACTCTGAATTATGAAGAGAAAAAAAGACAAAAAAAAAGAGAAAAACTAAAAATGTCCACCTCTGTGGCAGCAAGGGTTAAAAATCCTTATTGAGACTCTGATGTCCTGAAATCAAGTAGCACTTTGGGGCTAGAACAGCCTGGTAGAGGAAGATGAGAATGAGTAACATACATTTTGCCTAGCTTGGGAAATGTAGATCAGTCATGAAAAGCAAGAGTTAGAATCAATGAAGATCCAAATGGCAACTCTCTAAACTGGTGATGTCATGTATGAAGGAGTGTGCATGCAAGCATGGAGTTGTATAGTAACTCAGTGATGCATGTGTTCATATTATCAACTGGGGTGGGGGTTGGGTTAAGGCACATAGGGAACATACCCCCATAGCTTGTGCCCTGAATGATCCAGGCTCTTAACTTATTAACACCTAAGTGCTGTGGAATGTCACACTACTATCAACCTAAACATATCCGTGCATTCTAGAACATTTTCAGAAAATCAGTTTAATGAAGTTTGGCAAAAAACTAAGTTGTCCCGGGACATCTTCATAGGGGGGGATTAGGTTAACATTAGGGAGAGTTACGTAGGTTGGGGAGGTGAAAGGGTTAAGTGGAGGCAGGGATAGTTGGGAGGAAATGAGATAATGATGGGGAGGGGCTTAAGAGGATTAGTCTGGTGTAGTTGGGTAAGCAATCATATTTTGACATGAACTTGCTAATGCAGGCTGTTCGTCCGAGCAGACCTTTGGGTATTTCAGAGAACAGGTAGGCCGTGGGTCCAGAGTAGTGGGATAGTCATAACAGGCGGGTGGTCTATTTATATATAAAAGCTTACTTAATTGTGATGAGAAATGGTGGTTCTATGGATTTGTCAGCCCTAGGTGTGGAACAGGTAATGGATCATGGGGTTAAGGGTTAAGATATTTAGGGCAGGTGGGTCACTGAATTTTGATGTTATGATAAACATTGTTTTGTTGTGGATTATGCTCACCCTTTCGTTGGTGGTTTAGCACTTCATCTGAGGCTTATGTTTCAGTCTACTGCACTGCTGATTGTTTTAATATGCTTCTGTAATGTAAGCATAGCCTTACTGGGGTTTACCTTTGGAGTTATGAACTAGTAAACTTTATTAGAGTGACTACAGGAAGCCTAATTCTTAAACCCAAGTACACAATTCTGTACGGTCACCTTACCTAAACTGGCTGACTCTTAGATGTAGAGTCTGCACGGTGTGGACTTTGAATTATTTATGACGTTTCTGCTGCATTCAAGATTGTGTCCAGACTTCACTGTTGTTGTTTTATAAGGTTTTCTCTTTCCCTCAGTTAGCTCGTTCGTGGTGTTGATTTTATTTTCTGGTTCCCTAAGAGCTTTGTGGGCTGTGAGGCATGGTTGCTTCTGCGCATGTGTATCTGCCTAGAGTCTGCACAGACTCTTCAAGACTTTGTTATCCAATGGTGTATATGACACGTTTACTAGAGGGAAAGTTGGTGAGTGCAGTTGTTTTAAGGTTCTTCATTCCAATCAGCCAGGTTGATTTATAGTGTTGGTTTGTATGATTTACAATGGTACTTCTTCGCTGGTTTGATGTCGGGGGACCTGTTGCTTGGAGGGGATTGCACTCATTTGTCCTGGTTTCTGTATGAAGGGGATCAGGGCGGGCCTGCACGTGGAGATTGTTTTGCTGCTTCTTGGTTTTATTGGCAAGCAAACAGTGTAGACTCCACCTCTCCATTTTTTTTTTCCTTCGGCATTGTTGGTGTGGTCTGTTGGTCTGCATGCTGTGAATGAACTGATGGCTGATTCCATTGAATTGTTTTACAAGCACACACACAGAAAAAAAAAAGATGTAAATGTGAGGGGATCTTTGTAGTATCTTCGTCCATGTGTTGCTGGATGTCGGGGTTGCATGATGTGCTTGGGTGGTTGTCCTGTTTGGTGGAGTTGTCAGGAGGTGTGATAAAGTGTTTTTTCCTTGCAGGATGTGTGGATGGTTTGGAGAGAGGGGTTGAGCTGACAGTGAGGTATTGGGTTTGAATGCTTTAACATTGGAGACCTCAGACTTTCTCTTTGGAGATGGATGTTGCCGGCCCAGTTTAAGTCCGAGAGAGAGGAGGTGAGCTCGGAGGGCTGAATAGTCAAGTAATGGTGCTGACTCTGGGTTCTTTAGTGGTAGGGGAGTGCTGGCCATTGCATCTCCCCATTCTGGCACTTAACATTCTGGCAGCCATTGCAGTACGGAGGTTGAATGGTGGTTTGCGGGCTTAGGAGCTGCAGTTTAGGGCTACGCATGTGCAGTCAGGCTTTGCATCAGCTCGTGGCTCTTATAAATTTCAATGGCACAGTTTTTGTGGAGGGGGAGTAGGAGGTTCGGAGTTGCCTTATGTTTTAGATCTGTTCCTCATAAAGTTGCTTAGCGCTCCCTTCCCTTTTTATTTATTATTTTTTTTCCCCTACATGGATTCATAGTCAGTTGCTAGTCTAATCTTCTATTCCTTGAAAAGCTGCATATTGATTTGTGAAGATAGCTAATTAAAGCTACCAAATTAGAGGAGGAAACTAATGCTGAGCTGAATGCTGAAGTTTCTTTTGTCTTGGGGACAAAAATCATTCAGTGTTTACTTCAGACCAAATTACATTGGTTAATGGATCTAAATTACAGGTTTAACTTGCTTAGAGATGACAGAAGAATAACAGCTGATCATGAGTAGGAAAAGAAAACAAAGGATAATTCTTCAGAACACATGCAGAAATGTGGCTAAACTTATTTTTCATATGGTACATCTGCCTTATGCTCAGTAATGCAGTACACAGTCTATCTCTCTTCACACACACACACACACACACACACACACACACACACACACACACACACACACACACACACACACACACCTCCAAATGCAGCTTCATAGCAAACCAAAACAAACATTTATCTCGAAATAGATGGAATACATTAAGAGGTTGAGGCATATGTGTGTTAAGAGTTTTTGTCGTTGCTTGCAAGCAAATGGGGAACAAATAAACAGAATGTGGTACACCTCCTAATGGCCTAGTATGGTATATTAATAGCCTCAACTGGGGAGGTTAAGCAGGTTTAAAGGGAAAAAAAGGAGGAAAAAAAAAAGGAAAAAGTGAGGTAGGAAGGGAATGCTAAGTCATAATTACATTTGAAAGGAGGGGGATATTTTAGTGGGTCCCCTAGATAGCACGGTAAGCTACCATTTGTTCTACATTATATTGGTTAGTGATGGACCTCCTGCATATCCATAAAACTAACAGCACCGGAATTACCCATTTTAAAAACTTAAAGCTTGCCTGTGATATAAATAGGATCTGCTGGAGGGATAGGTATATATCCGAGAAAGACAACTCCATCTGTGGAACAGGCTCCCCATTCATGTGAAGCACAGTTGTCCTTGAAGAGGTCTAGAAATGGGTTATGTGGAATGTGTGTTATGTATTTCCAATGTTTTGCATGTCCTTTTCTTTTTTGCAGATGGGATGTTGAAACACTGTGGTTGTAATTTGGAATAGGTGGGTATAAGGTGGAGCTTTCTCGCTACTATTAGAGAGTTTAATTTTGTCCTTTTCTTTGTAGGTGGTGGTCTGTCGAGTACCAGGGGTGGTGATACACAGTGAATTTGAAGATGATGAAAGCAGTGGCGAGCAAAGATGCTACACATGGGAAGCTCAAGATGGCAACAGTTATTGACTGAAATTGCTGAAGGGCAGAAGGTATCATGCAGTGGCTTGAAAGGGGATCTGAAAGGTAATGTTTTTGATAGGTCAGATATTTTGCCACCTGAATGGGGCTCAAAGTGGGAATGGGGCTCAAAGTGGGTCTGAGTAATCAACTTATTAAGGCACATTAGATCTCTGTGTTCAGTTAGTGGAATCTGATTATTGCATTGGTATAGTGGGCAAGTAAGGAAGAGGTAGGCAGGGGGGGCCAAGGGGGTAATGGGTGGGGATGGTTATGGAGAGTGTGGGGATCCCATGGGATGAGTAGTTATGACATTCATAGGAGCACAGAAGTTATTCGGGTAAAGCCCTATGGCTCTTGTCAATTTTGTGAGTAGAGTTTTAGGAAGCATGGTAGGTAGGCGGTTGGTGGGGTAGTTTAAAACTAGGTGCATTGTTACGGGAAAGTTAGAAGGTTTAAAGGAAGCTTGGGTGCAGGATAAGGCTGCGGTAGGACAGGTCTTAATTGCCTACTAGTGGTATAGGTAATATAAGGAAAGAGCTCTCCAGGGGAAAGGCCAGGGGCAAACAGGGGTTAAGAATGGTTTGGTAATGAGTGAATTGGGGTGTTTATGGCTGGGTATGTAGAGTATTTTGTTGCTGAGCATAGGCGGGTTTTCGGGAATTAGGTCAAGGGGTGCTAGTTTTTGCTAGCTAAGGTAGGGCATTAAAGTTGGAATTAGACTGTTCCCTACAGTAATGGAGTTGTTGCACATATAGAACTGGGTAGTGGGTGGGTTAAGGTGATATGCTATGGTTAACAGGGCATTGGGTGAGAGACTTGCTACTAGTTGTTTGACTGGGTGCCGTCTTGAGTTTAAAGGGTTATAGTTTGTGGTCTTGTTGTGGTTATAGGCTGTCAATACATCCAGGTTGAGCCATGATTTCAGCTTTGAAGGCAGAGGGCTAAAGGGGTATATATTCTCTTGGTGTGGATGTTCTGGTGTTACAGTGGGGTCATGGTAATCCTACTTTATTTAGTTTCATTGGGGTGGGTTTCAATGATGGCATGGATTGGAGTCTGATGGGATGCTAAGGTGCTTTTCAGATGAGGGGTACACCAAATGATGTTTGGCTTGATCCTTCCCATTATGGGAAGTGGATTGAACAAATGATGTTTGGCTTGACCCTTCCCTTTATGGGAAGTGGATTGAACAATTTTGGGTAGAAGGGAGGGGGAACAGCCTG
Source organism: Protopterus annectens (assembly GCF_019279795.1). Classification (NCBI taxonomy): domain Eukaryota; kingdom Metazoa; phylum Chordata; order Ceratodontiformes; family Protopteridae; genus Protopterus; species Protopterus annectens. The sequence goes on from NC_056730.1 coordinate 1,036,288,004, forward strand.
GTCAGGCTGGTTGGCAGAGAAGCGGGATAGGCTTGCCCTCTTCTGTTCCTCCTCTGATGTCTGGATGTTCATTTCAAGGATCTGGGGAAAGGAAATGAGTAGTTGGAGGAAGCTTGCTGAATAGATAAGCAAGCTGAGGAAAGGATGGTGCTTATTTGGTGGAAGGTAATTCAATGGATGCTGCATGAAGTGAGTTGGGATGCTGCTTCATAAGTAAAGTAAGCGAGCAGAGGTATGGACCCTGCTTGTTGGGCAGGATGAGTAGGTACGCTGCCCTGATTAACATTGAAGTGACATGGGACATTACTTAATAAGTAAAGTAAGTGAGTAGAGGTATGGACGCTGCTTACTGGGGCAGAGTGAGTAGGTGCACTGCCCTGATTAACATTACAAGGATGTTATGCTGTATTTAGAATCAATTATATCATGAATAGTTGTAATTAATAAAGTTGGTGATCAAAGCTATGTTATGGAAATCTAATAAAGGTTGTCAAATGTCATTTGGTGTGATGTGTACTATTGAAGGGGACCGGGACAAATGAAGTTTGGCAACAAACTAAGTTGTCCAGGGACATCTTCATAGGGGGATTAGGTTAACATTAGGGAGAGTTAAGTGGGTTGGGGTGGTGAAATGGTTAAGTGGAGGCAGGGATAGTTGGGAGGAAATGAGATAATGATGGGGAGGGGTTTAAGAGGATTAGTCTGGTGTAGATGGGTAAGCAATCACATTTTGGCGTGAACTTGATACCCACCCACCCTTCCTGTTTTCATTGGTGGGGAGTAGGGTTATTTATCAATGGGGTAGGCGGAGAAGAGGGATAGGCTTGCCCTCTTCTGTTTCCCCCTCTGATGTCTGGATGTTCATTTCAAGGATCTGGGTAAAGGAAATGAGTAGTTGGAGGAAGCTTGCTGAATAGATAAGCAAGCTGAGGAAAGGATGGTGCTTATTTGGTGGAAGGTAATTCAATGGATGCTGTATGAAGTGAGTTGGGACGGAGCTTCATAAGTAAAGTAAGCGAGCAGAGGTATAGACCCTGCTTGTTGGGCAGGGTGAGTAGGTACGCTGCCCTGATTAACATTACAATGAATGGTGTATGATGTGAGATGGGATGCTGCTTCATAAGTAAAGTAATGGAGCAGAGGTATGGACCTTGCTTGTTGGGCAGGGTGAGTAGGTACGCTGCCCTGATTAACACTGAAGTGAGCTAGGATACTGCTTCATAAGTAAAGTGAGTGAGTAGAGGTATAGACGCTGCTTACTGGGGCAGGGTGAGTAGGTACGCTGCCCTGATTAACATTACAATGATGTTATGCTGTATTTAGAATCAGTTATATCATGAATAGTTGTAATAAAGTTGGTGATCAAAGCTATGTTATGGAAATTTAATAAAGGTTGTCAAATGTCATTTGGTGTGATGTGTATTATTGAAGGGGACCGGGACAAAAAAAGCTTAAGCTAAACAAATGTAAATATTTTGTGAACAATAAAAGCTATTAAAACTGTACAAATAGCAATGTTAACAGTAAAAAATATTCTCTACAGTAATAAAAGTTGGCACATTCATAGTGTTTCCTTAAATACTATATTAGCATGGACACAAACTCATAATTATATTTTTGCTAAACTTTCACAAACAAGTTGTCATATCTTGGAAACTAAAAAACTTGACATATATTATTAGAACACTTTTGCTAACCAGACCTAAGCATTCACATGGCAGCAAGAAATTCTCCTCTGTGTGCATGTTTTTTAAGACATTTACAGAAATGTGAAACAATATGCTTAATTGTATGATTAGCAATCTAAATATCAGTGAATGACTCTCAAGATTTATTTTATAGCACAAGTATGATAATAGTTTTCTTCAACAACATCCATAGTGTCTTCCAGTGCCATGCAATAGTTTGCAACTAACTTAGTTCTGAAAGATTAAGTATACAAAATATTGCTTATTGTCCTAATGACTAACAGACTTGCAGCATCTCCAGTATGCTGTGATGAATGTGAACATTGACAATGACTTTCCTGTCTCTTATCAAAGCACTTCCACCATATCCCTCAACAGCATGCAGGTCCCATTAGTTATAAATACATGAGCATAAATAGGAAAATATGAATAATAAGTGGTAAACAGTGATGAATTTCTGTGCTGCAGGATATCCTTGATTAATAATATCAATGTCATTTTATTAATTACTCATTTTCCTTCCTAATACTGCCTATTATTAGTTGATAAGTCACTTAGTTAAATAAGCCATATCCAAAAGAGGTCCTGATGCCATAAGCAGTTATATGTGTTAAATGCAAGTATACAGTAAAGAACTATAGGCTTGAATAACAGCACACAGCAGCTTTTAGTTCCTTAGACTGAAAGTAAATAGTGTTTCACCTGAAACACTGATGTTCCCTACCTGTTGTAGGTAAAGTTAACCCTTCAGGCCATAGGGAGAAAAGTGTATGTCTTGGCAACAGGTGCGTGCCAGCATGTGGGCAACATTACAAGCTCCTCCATAACTTCCTGTATGAAAGTCCCCTCTATTCAGTTCTAGATCAATGTGGATTGGGACCCCAGCATATCAATAGTGATTGTGCCTGGGATCTGTTGCAATAGAAAATAAATCAAAAATCATATAATCAATAAAAAATGAAGAGGAGGAAAAATGATTTATTATGCATCCAGTCACTCAGTCTGAAGTCTGATATATGAGTTTTCAGGAATATTACATGTTAAAATCTTTCCCACTTGTTAATCATATTGCACTCAGCATATATGTCACTTATTCGATACACTTCTAACATGAGAAGTAAATACTAGCCATGCTACCAATTAGTTTTGACAGCTGTTTTGACACAGAGTGATAAAGTCCTAAGTAGAATTCAGGAGACCTGAGTTTAATTAGCTACTTGGGTAGTTCTTGGTGCTCAAGTTTTGAGGAAAGGATTAATGAGGCATTGTGCTGCTTTATTTATGTATGTGTCTGTGTCTGTGAGACATGACTAGTTGATTACATCACATGGGATGTGTGGATATATATTGCAAAGGTCCACTACATGCCAACTCTATTTACATAAGCAGGCGTATGCAAGGGAAGGCAAAGATAAGTAAAACCCTGATATCCCAGAGTATGATGGCTGGCATCTGTCTCATTTGACCCAATTTAGTCTTCTAACAAGGAATAAGTTTGACATAGGGATTTTGGCCAGGGGAACAAATATGTCTTTACAGTGAATTCCTTACCAATTTATAAGTTGTTTGTCTTTGTGTGTGGTAAAATCAAACTGAAATCATAAATGAGTCCATTATATAATTCAGCATAGCATCCTGGTAAAATCCCTGCATTTTGATTTGTGTTATTAAACAAACACACACATCAGATAATGTGTACATTATTAAGCAAGTATATTGACTGCAAGAGAAAAAAAAATATTCATGATGTGCAAGTACACATACACATGCTAATCGGTAGAAATATTGGTTTAATTAAATGTACTGTGCAGCATAAACAAACACTGCGACTACGTAATGATCGCTAAATTTCAGGGCAATGAAAATGTTCTAAAATGCAATCTTATATTAATGTGAAGTATAACAGCAACTAAATTAAAGGTGATTCATTAATAAAGAGTTCAGTCTAAGATGCTGTAATAAATTTATATTAAATTATTGGGGCATAGTGGATGGAAAATAAATTAAAGACAGTTTAGCAGATGATCAGTTGAAGCAGAACACATTGAATCTCCTTCTAGTAATGGTCTTAATTTATGCAGTCAACAAAATAAAATTGAATCCATAAATATACATATACAGCTAAAATAATGAGCAAATATATCAAGGTTTAAAAAATGTCTGCACTGCAGGAGCATAGCTTGAAAAATGCAGGAGTGCGTCATAACATAATGAAGCTAACCAGTGTGGTAATGGGTTAATTATCTGAAGAAGGTCTGATTGTATAAATTCAAGTTATGCAAAGATTGCTTAGTTAATAGGTTACGTTTGTACAGACATCTAGACTGGAGAGAATATTAGACATTAACTTATACTTCACAGAACTACACTTGCTCTTCTTATGTGCATTAAGAAGATGTTGAGGCTTGGGTGCTCATTTAAGTAGTTTGTTGTATACAAATGCATTCCGAAGACATGCATCTGGAGTGTTTCTCCCCAGGCCCCAACTGAAAATAGGCTTTGCTCCTAGTTGGACTTTCCCTGTCAACAAATGTTAAATAAATAAATAAAAAATAAAAATAAATACATCAAAATGGATGGCAGGAACATTAAACTTAAACTATCTAACTGACTGACTACATACTTTCATGCTCACACTCTGGCTGCACACTCAAAATGGCAGCCTTACACATGCTCAGTACTTACATGCATGTGCTGACTCACTGGAAAGCTTCTTAAAGGCATATCATACACTCTGATCTACATCCTCTCTCTTTATTGAGCTGTCTCATATAAACAATAATATCTGAATATGTATGCAATTATGTAGACATTAATAAAGAAAAACAACAGTCATGCCTAGGTTGCTGCGTATCTGGAAGTAGGTTTTAAGATGCGACCTGACCTTGTGACATAATAGTTAGGACTGGGTTTAGCAACAGGGACAGTCACTGTGGAATGTTCTGCTTGTGGAGTTTCAGGGATTTTCTCAAGAATGGGGATTGGTGACGGAATGTCCTCTGGAACAGAAACATTAGACAAGTCACTCTGAGAACTAAAGTCTTTGTGACAGGCAAGATGCTGTAACACTCATTTGCACACTGGTAACAAATGCTTCTGATTTTGTCTGAATTCCACTCCTTGTAATTCCATAATGTAGGATCTCAGTTCTTGACACAAACTTTTCACAAATATGAAGCAATCAAAACCTTTTGACGTCTGCATCCACACTATCTCCCCTTTTTCAATGAACTGAGCGTTGCTGGCTTTATCACATTAAGACTTCTGGGACAAATGCTTTTTCAATAGTTGGGCTTTGTTATTCTTAGCACTTCGAACCAACTAATTACTTCTGATTGGTAGGGCAGTTCTGTTTTTTCTCGAAATAAGTCTCTGGGCAGGTGAACCAAGATGATTATCACAAGGAATGTTTCTGAGATATAACAAGTTTAGAAAAGCATTGATATTGTCACGTCTGGATTTCTCTAACAGCTGTTTGCACTTTGAACTGCATTTTCAGCAAAGCTGTTTGACTGGGTGTATTCAGGACTACTCGTAATATGAGCAAAGTCCCACTCTTCTGCAAATTTATTGAACTGCTGACTAGTAAACTGCACTACTGTCAGAAATAACTCGGTGTGGACTACCATGGACAGAAAAATGTTGCTTCAACTTATTAATGACAGTACTGGAAGTTAGGTTAGGAAGAAGGTCAATCTCAAACCAATTTAAATAAGAGTCTACTAACACCAAGTAGTGTTGACCATTCCACTCAAAGATATCTACTGTTGACCAAGGTAGTTCAGGAGTCTGGCTTAACTGAAGTGGTTCTTTTTGTTGATGCAGCTTTGCACCATTACATACTGAATAAGATGAAAGTACTTTATCAATATCTCTTGACATAGAAGGCCAAAATACTAGACCTCTCACCCTTCTTTTGGTAGAATCAGTTCCTGGGTAGCCATGATGCAAATTCTGAATGTACTCTTGTTGCAAGGATTTTGGAACAATCACTTTAAAAACTTTCATGATGATGCCATTGCCTCTCATCTCTGTATGGAAAATACTGTTGCACTTCTACTGCTAAACATGATTGCTTGTAAGGCCATCCTCGACTGATAATGTGGTTGAGCTTCTGGAGATTTGTATCTGAAGCTGTGTGAGTTCTGAGCTCATAAAGATGTGTGGAAGAAAAATGACTCACTTCTATGACCTCAAAATCAAGTTGCTCATTGTTATGCTGTTTTCTGTTTTTTTTTTCTGGGCAATCTGGATAAGGTATCAGCAAGATAGAGAAGTTTGCCTTTCGTATAAACAAGACTGAAACTGTACTTCTGCAGTTTGAGCATCATGCATTGGAATCTGGCAGGAGCTGTATGCTTAGGCTTTCTCAACATAGTAACTAAAGGTTGGTGATCAGTTTTGACCTGGATAGGTTGACCATAAATATAATCATGGAACTTCGACCATGCAAACACAATTGCCAAGATCTCTTTCTCAATCTGGGCATATTGAACCTCTGTCTTGGTAAGAGTTATTGATGTAAAAGCTACTGGTCAACCCTCTTGAAGAATAACTGCACCTAAACCAAATTTAGAAGCATCACAGAAATAAGTAACTGGTTTATGAACATCATAGTAGCTGAGAGTTGGTGGGGTAGCAATTTTCTGTTTCAGGACATCAAATACTCTTTGATGCTGTTCAGACCGTGACCAAATTACATCTTTGTGTGTCAGCTGTCTGAGCAGTGTGGAAAGTTGGCTTAAATTTGGAATGAACTTGTCTAGATAGTTGACCATGACAAGAAAACTTTGTAGGGCTTGAACATTGTTTGGAGCTGGCTAGAGAATTGCTGTTTGCTTTGAAGGATCTGTTCATGAATTGGTAAACAAGTGATTTGCTCTAGGGCAATTAGCCTAGTACACTCCTATGAACCTATAGAAAATTCACCCTGGGGATCCTTTCAGTGGACCTGCTGGACAGAGGCACTGGGAAATAGCATCGGGCAGCATGTTGCCAGGGAATCCCTTGGTCTAGGCTTGTAAGGGCTCCAGGGCCATTAGCCTAGTACACCCCTATGAACCTATGAACCTTTGAACCAACATAAGTAACTTCTTGTAACCTGAACTTGTACTTCTAAGGATTCAGCTTAAGATTCACTTCACATGCTCATTCTAAAACTTTCTTGAGGTTTCTGTCTTATTCGACTTCACCATTGCCTCCTACTAGAATATTATCTAATTTGTTCCATTGTATGCTGAAAGACTTCACTGGTAGAATTTATTCCAAATGACATTCTCAGAAATCTGTATCTTCCTAATGGTGTACTGAATGTGGTTAACAATGGAGATTTTCAGTCAAGCAATTCCAAATGGCATTCTCAGAAATCTGTATCTTCCGAATGGTGTACTGAATGTGGTTAACAATGAAGATTTTCAATCAAGCAAAATTTGCCAAAATTAACTCTTTGTATCTAAGACAGAAAAAAACAATGGTGTTTGTCATGAGGCAGCAACCTCTTTGGCTATGCACATGGGATAATGAGGTCTGCATTAAGAAGAAGTTGAGGCTTGGGTGTTCATTTAAGTAGTTTATTGTATACAAATACATTCCAAAGACATGCGTATGGAGCGTTTCTCCGTTGACACCCACTGAAAATAGGCTCTGTTCCTAGTCAGACTTCCCTGATCAACAAATGTTAAATAAATAAAAAATAAATAATTAAATAAAAATAAATACATGAGGATGGATGGCAGGAACATTAAATTTAAATTAACTATCTAACCAACTGACTGACTACATACTTGTTTGCTCACGCTCTGGCTGCTCACTCAAAATGGCGCTCTTCCTTGCATGTGCTCAGTATTTATATGCATTTGCTGATTCACAGGAAAGTTTCTTAAAGGTATATCATACTCTCTGATCTACATAGACTGCCACAATATATAAATTAATAAAAATGTAAAGATTTTGCATTTGAATGCAGATGGCAAAGAGCACTTTCCCTGTGATGAAACTGAATAGTGATTTGCTGATATCACATCCCACAACACAAATAATTGCCATTCCTGAAGCTCTAACCCTAAACACATTGCATGCTTAAGTGACATACACACACACACACACACACACACACACACACACACACATACACACACAAATGCTTCATCTGCAGGCAAGCTAACATTTTCCTGATCTCTGTGTACACACACACACACACACACACACACACACACACACACACACACAAATGCCTCACCTGCAGGCAAGCTCACATTTTCCTGATCTCTATGTACACACACACACACACACACACACACACACACACACACACACACACACACACACACACACACACACAAATGCTTCGTCTGCAGGCAAGCTCACATTTTCCTGATCTCTATGTATACCATTTTCCAAGTTGGAGAAAAGGGAAAAGCTTGCAAATAAATGTAAAACTCCCATTCTTCCCCTTATCCAAGTGTAATATTTCAGTCACTGTATGACTTGGTAAACTGTGATGTGTTCATTTGAGACACAGTAATGACAGTTGTCCTGCAGCAGTACTCGGAGTGTTGTTATAGAAGGAATAATCAAACAGTAGGTTTCCTCATAATTTGTTTTTTCTCAAAAAATGCAAATGTTTTGGTGTATATTTACAAAGAATATTCATTCTGATTTCAAGATGATGATAATTGTCCATAGGGTCTGTTAGACTCTATACTTACACAAAAGATATTTTTTACCATTGCTAGAATTGAGGTTAGTAGAATGTCCCCATTTTACTTTTGATTAAAAAATAGCTCTCATTGTATCAAGTCAAAACTGTACAATAATGAATGTAGAATAATGTCTGCATTGTTAACTTCTCTTTCACTGTAATTGCAGAAATATATAGGCAAAATTTAAGCTCTGCAAGGCAACAAGTCAAGGCTCCTATCCTACTGTGACAGTGAGTGTGAGTGAGAACTAATGGTATAATAACATTAATGTATTCCTTTATATGTGTGCATCTGGGGTAGGTGAACAAAGTAGAATGCAGCAATCCAGCAGGATATTTGATAGACCTAAAAGACTCATGTAATGATTTTTTTCTCTGTCAGAAGGCTGAGATCAGAGCACTTTG
>NC_056730.1:1036299296-1036306650 GCF_019279795.1 Protopterus annectens
TTAAGTACCCACTAACAAGATTTACACTCAGCTACTGTATGCCAAACAGAGGTGTAGGTCAGCTTTAAGTACCCACTAACAAGAGTTACACTCAGCTACTGTATGCCAAACAGAGGTGTAGGTCAGCTTTAAGTACCCACTAACAAGAGTTACACTCAGCTACTGTATGCCAAACAGAGGTAAGGGTCAGCTTTAAGTACCCACTAACAAGATTTACACTCAGCTACTGTATGCCAAACAGAGGTGTAGGTCAGCTTTAAGTACCCACTAACAAGAGTTACACTCAGCTACTGTATGCCAAACAGAGGTGTAGGTCAGCTTTAAGTACCCACTAACAAGAGTTACACTCAGCTACTGTATGCCAAACAGAGGTGTAGGTCAGCTTTAAGTACCCACTAACAAGATTTACACTCAGCTACTGTATGCCAAACAGAGGTGTAGGTCAGCTTTAAGTACCCACTAACAAGATTTACACTCAGCTACTGTATGCCAAACAGAGGTGTAGGTCAGCTTTAAGTACCCACTAACAAGAGTTACACTCAGCTACTGTATGCCAAACAGAGGTGTAGGTCAGCTTTAAGTACCCACTAACAAGAGTTACACTCAGCTACTGTATGCCAAACAGAGGTGTAGGTCAGCTTTAAGTACCCACTAACAAGATTTACACTCAGCTACTGTATGCCAAACAGAGGTGTAGGTCAGCTTTAAGTACCCACTAACAAGAGTTACACTCAGCTACTGTATGCCAAACAGAGGTGTAGGTCAGCTTTAAGTACCCACTAACAAGATTTACACTCAGCTACTGTATGCCAAACAGAGGTGTAGGTCAGCTTTAAGTACCCACTAACAAGAGTTACACTCAGCTACTGTATGCCAAACAGAGGTGTAGGTCAGCTTTAAGTACCCACTAACAAGATTTACACTCAGCTACTGTATGCCAAACAGAGGTGTAGGTCAGCTTTAAGTACCCACTAACAAGAGTTACACTCAGCTACTGTATGCCAAACAGAGGTGTAGGTCAGCTTTAAGTACCCACTAACAAGATTTACACTCAGCTACTGTATGCCAAACAGAGGTGTAGGTCAGCTTTAAGTACCCACTAACAAGATTTACACTCAGCTACTGTATGCCAAACAGAGGTGTAGGTCAGCTTTAAGTACCCACTAACAAGAGTTACACTCAGCTACTGTATGCCAAACAGAGGTGTAGGTCAGCTTTAAGTACCCACTAACAAGATTTACACTCAGCTACTGTATGCCAAACAGAGGTGTAGGTCAGCTTTAAGTACCCACTAACAAGATTTACACTCAGCTACTGTATGCCAAACAGAGGTGTAGGTCAGCTTTAAGTACCCACTAACAAGATTTACACTCAGCTACTGTATGCCAAACAGAGGTGTAGGTCAGCTTTAAGTACCCACTAACAAGATTTACACTCAGCTACTGTATGCCAAACAGAGGTGTAGGTCAGCTTTAAGTACCCACTAACAAGAGTTACACTCAGCTACTGTATGCCAAACAGAGGTGTAGGTCAGCTTTAAGTACCCACTAACAAGATTTACACTCAGCTACTGTATGCCAAACAGAGGTGTAGGTCAGCTTTAAGTACCCACTAACAAGAGTTACACTCAGCTACTGTATGCCAAACAGAGGTGTAGGTCAGCTTTAAGTACCCACTAACAAGAGTTACACTCAGCTACTGTATGCCAAACAGAGGTGTAGGTCAGCTTTAAGTACCCACTAACAAGATTTACACTCAGCTACTGTATGCCAAACAGAGGTGTAGGTCAGCTTTAAGTACCCACTAACAAGATTTACACTCAGCTACTGTATGCCAAACAGAGGTGTAGGTCAGCTTTAAGTACCCACTAACAAGATTTACACTCAGCTACTGTATGCCAAACAGAGGTGTAGGTCAGCTTTAAGTACCCACTAACAAGATTTACACTCAGCTACTGTATGCCAAACAGAGGTGTAGGTCAGCTTTAAGTACCCACTAACAAGAGTTACACTCAGCTACTGTATGCCAAACAGAGGTGTAGGTCAGCTTTAAGTACCCACTAACAAGAGTTACACTCAGCTACTGTATGCCAAACAGAGGTGTAGGTCAGCTTTAAGTACCCACTAACAAGATTTACACTCAGCTACTGTATGCCAAACAGAGGTGTAGGTCAGCTTTAAGTACCCACTAACAAGAGTTACACTCAGCTACTGTATGCCAAACAGAGGTGTAGGTCAGCTTTAAGTACCCACTAACAAGAGTTACACTCAGCTACTGTATGCCAAACAGAGGTGTAGGTCAGCTTTAAGTACCCACTAACAAGATTTACACTCAGCTACTGTATGCCAAACAGAGGTGTAGGTCAGCTTTAAGTACCCACTAACAAGAGTTACACTCAGCTACTGTATGCCAAACAGAGGTGTAGGTCAGCTTTAAGTACCCACTAACAAGAGTTACACTCAGCTACTGTATGCCAAACAGAGGTGTAGGTCAGCTTTAAGTACCCACTAACAAGAGTTACACTCAGCTACTGTATGCCAAACAGAGGTGTAGGTCAGCTTTAAGTACCCACTAACAAGAGTTACACTCAGCTACTGTATGCCAAACAGAGGTGTAGGTCAGCTTTAAGTACCCACTAACAAGATTTACACTCAGCTACTGTATGCCAAACAGAGGTGTAGGTCAGCTTTAAGTACCCACTAACAAGAGTTACACTCAGCTACTGTATGCCAAACAGAGGTGTAGGTCAGCTTTAAGTACCCACTAACAAGAGTTACACTCAGCTACTGTATGCCAAACAGAGGTGTAGGTCAGCTTTAAGTACCCACTAACAAGATTTACACTCAGCTACTGTATGCCAAACAGAGGTGTAGGTCAGCTTTAAGTACCCACTAACAAGATTTACACTCAGCTACTGTATGCCAAACAGAGGTGTAGGTCAGCTTTAAGTACCCACTAACAAGATTTACACTCAGCTACTGTATGCCAAACAGAGGTGTAGGTCAGCTTTAAGTACCCACTAACAAGAGTTACACTCAGCTACTGTATGCCAAACAGAGGTGTAGGTCAGCTTTAAGTACCCACTAACAAGAGTTACACTCAGCTACTGTATGCCAAACAGAGGTGTAGGTCAGCTTTAAGTACCCACTAACAAGATTTACACTCAGCTACTGTATGCCAAACAGAGGTGTAGGTCAGCTTTAAGTACCCACTAACAAGATTTACACTCAGCTACTGTATGCCAAACAGAGGTGTAGGTCAGCTTTAAGTACCCACTAACAAGATTTACACTCAGCTACTGTATGCCAAACAGAGGTGTAGGTCAGCTTTAAGTACCCACTAACAAGATTTACACTCAGCTACTGTATGCCAAACAGAGGTGTAGGTCAGCTTTAAGTACCCACTAACAAGAGTTACACTCAGCTACTGTATGCCAAACAGAGGTGTAGGTCAGCTTTAAGTACCCACTAACAAGAGTTACACTCAGCTACTGTATGCCAAACAGAGGTGTAGGTCAGCTTTAAGTACCCACTAACAAGATTTACACTCAGCTACTGTATGCCAAACAGAGGTGTAGGTCAGCTTTAAGTACCCACTAACAAGATTTACACTCAGCTACTGTATGCCAAACAGAGGTGTAGGTCAGCTTTAAGTACCCACTAACAAGATTTACACTCAGCTACTGTATGCCAAACAGAGGTGTAGGTCAGCTTTAAGTACCCACTAACAAGATTTACACTCAGCTACTGTATGCCAAACAGAGGTGTAGGTCAGCTTTAAGTACCCACTAACAAGATTTACACTCAGCTACTGTATGCCAAACAGAGGTGTAGGTCAGCTTTAAGTACCCACTAACAAGATTTACACTCAGCTACTGTATGCCAAACAGAGGTGTAGGTCAGCTTTAAGTACCCACTAACAAGATTTACACTCAGCTACTGTATGCCAAACAGAGGTGTAGGTCAGCTTTAAGTACCCACTAACAAGATTTACACTCAGCTACTGTATGCCAAACAGAGGTGTAGGTCAGCTTTAAGTACCCACTAACAAGATTTACACTCAGCTACTGTATGCCAAACAGAGGTGTAGGTCAGCTTTAAGTACCCACTAACAAGAGTTACACTCAGCTACTGTATGCCAAACAGAGGTGTAGGTCAGCTTTAAGTACCCACTAACAAGATTTACACTCAGCTACTGTATGCCAAACAGAGGTGTAGGTCAGCTTTAAGTACCCACTAACAAGATTTACACTCAGCTACTGTATGCCAAACAGAGGTGTAGGTCAGCTTTAAGTACCCACTAACAAGATTTACACTCAGCTACTGTATGCCAAACAGAGGTGTAGGTCAGCTTTAAGTACCCACTAACAAGATTTACACTCAGCTACTGTATGCCAAACAGAGGTGTAGGTCAGCTTTAAGTACCCACTAACAAGATTTACACTCAGCTACTGTATGCCAAACAGAGGTGTAGGTCAGCTTTAAGTACCCACTAACAAGATTTACACTCAGCTACTGTATGCCAAACAGAGGTGTAGGTCAGCTTTAAGTACCCACTAACAAGATTTACACTCAGCTACTGTATGCCAAACAGAGGTGTAGGTCAGCTTTAAGTACCCACTAACAAGAGTTACACTCAGCTACTGTATGCCAAACAGAGGTGTAGGTCAGCTTTAAGTACCCACTAACAAGAGTTACACTCAGCTACTGTATGCCAAACAGAGGTGTAGGTCAGCTTTAAGTACCCACTAACAAGATTTACACTCAGCTACTGTATGCCAAACAGAGGTGTAGGTCAGCTTTAAGTACCCACTAACAAGATTTACACTCAGCTACTGTATGCCAAACAGAGGTGTAGGTCAGCTTTAAGTACCCACTAACAAGAGTTACACTCAGCTACTGTATGCCAAACAGAGGTGTAGGTCAGCTTTAAGTACCCACTAACAAGATTTACACTCAGCTACTGTATGCCAAACAGAGGTGTAGGTCAGCTTTAAGTACCCACTAACAAGATTTACACTCAGCTACTGTATGCCAAACAGAGGTGTAGGTCAGCTTTAAGTACCCACTAACAAGATTTACACTCAGCTACTGTATGCCAAACAGAGGTGTAGGTCAGCTTTAAGTACCCACTAACAAGATTTACACTCAGCTACTGTATGCCAAACAGAGGTGTAGGTCAGCTTTAAGTACCCACTAACAAGATTTACACTCAGCTACTGTATGCCAAACAGAGGTGTAGGTCAGCTTTAAGTACCCACTAACAAGATTTACACTCAGCTACTGTATGCCAAACAGAGGTGTAGGTCAGCTTTAAGTACCCACTAACAAGATTTACACTCAGCTACTGTATGCCAAACAGAGGTGTAGGTCAGCTTTAAGTACCCACTAACAAGAGTTACACTCAGCTACTGTATGCCAAACAGAGGTGTAGGTCAGCTTTAAGTACCCACTAACAAGAGTTACACTCAGCTACTGTATGCCAAACAGAGGTGTAGGTCAGCTTTAAGTACCCACTAACAAGAGTTACACTCAGCTACTGTATGCCAAACAGAGGTGTAGGTCAGCTTTAAGTACCCACTAACAAGATTTACACTCAGCTACTGTATGCCAAACAGAGGTGTAGGTCAGCTTTAAGTACCCACTAACAAGATTTACACTCAGCTACTGTATGCCAAACAGAGGTGTAGGTCAGCTTTAAGTACCCACTAACAAGATTTACACTCAGCTACTGTATGCCAAACAGAGGTGTAGGTCAGCTTTAAGTACCCACTAACAAGATTTACACTCAGCTACTGTATGCCAAACAGAGGTGTAGGTCAGCTTTAAGTACCCACTAACAAGATTTACACTCAGCTACTGTATGCCAAACAGAGGTGTAGGTCAGCTTTAAGTACCCACTAACAAGATTTACACTCAGCTACTGTATGCCAAACAGAGGTGTAGGTCAGCTTTAAGTACCCACTAACAAGAGTTACACTCAGCTACTGTATGCCAAACAGAGGTGTAGGTCAGCTTTAAGTACCCACTAACAAGAGTTACACTCAGCTACTGTATGCCAAACAGAGGTGTAGGTCAGCTTTAAGTACCCACTAACAAGATTTACACTCAGCTACTGTATGCCAAACAGAGGTGTAGGTCAGCTTTAAGTACCCACTAACAAGATTTACACTCAGCTACTGTATGCCAAACAGAGGTGTAGGTCAGCTTTAAGTACCCACTAACAAGATTTACACTCAGCTACTGTATGCCAAACAGAGGTGTAGGTCAGCTTTAAGTACCCACTAACAAGATTTACACTCAGCTACTGTATGCCAAACAGAGGTGTAGGTCAGCTTTAAGTACCCACTAACAAGAGTTACACTCAGCTACTGTATGCCAAACAGAGGTGTAGGTCAGCTTTAAGTACCCACTAACAAGAGTTACACTCAGCTACTGTATGCCAAACAGAGGTGTAGGTCAGCTTTAAGTACCCACTAACAAGAGTTACACTCAGCTACTGTATGCCAAACAGAGGTGTAGGTCAGCTTTAAGTACCCACTAACAAGAGTTACACTCAGCTACTGTATGCCAAACAGAGGTGTAGGTCAGCTTTAAGTACCCACTAACAAGATTTACACTCAGCTACTGTATGCCAAACAGAGGTGTAGGTCAGCTTTAAGTACCCACTAACAAGATTTACACTCAGCTACTGTATGCCAAACAGAGGTGTAGGTCAGCTTTAAGTACCCACTAACAAGATTTACACTCAGCTACTGTATGCCAAACAGAGGTGTAGGTCAGCTTTAAGTACCCACTAACAAGATTTACACTCAGCTACTGTATGCCAAACAGAGGTGTAGGTCAGCTTTAAGTACCCACTAACAAGAGTTACACTCAGCTACTGTATGCCAAACAGAGGTGTAGGTCAGCTTTAAGTACCCACTAACAAGATTTACACTCAGCTACTGTATGCCAAACAGAGGTGTAGGTCAGCTTTAAGTACCCACTAACAAGAGTTACACTCAGCTACTGTATGCCAAACAGAGGTGTAGGTCAGCTTTAAGTACCCACTAACAAGATTTACACTCAGCTACTGTATGCCAAACAGAGGTGTAGGTCAGCTTTAAGTACCCACTAACAAGATTTACACTCAGCTACTGTATGCCAAACAGAGGTGTAGGTCAGCTTTAAGTACCCACTAACAAGATTTACACTCAGCTACTGTATGCCAAACAGAGGTGTAGGTCAGCTTTAAGTACCCACTAACAAGATTTACACTCAGCTACTGTATGCCAAACAGAGGTGTAGGTCAGCTTTAAGTACCCACTAACAAGATTTACACTCAGCTACTGTATGCCAAACAGAGATGTAGT
>NC_056730.1:1036307150-1036337445 GCF_019279795.1 Protopterus annectens
TAATTGTATGTATTGTGTTTTATCTATTCCATCAGACAGAGATAATTTTTAATTTATTTTATTATCTACCATTATAGCACACTTACCACAATTTTAAGGTAGAACTTGTATTATGTCTGATTATTTTTCCATGATATGTACAGTTTGACATTTTTAATATATCTGCCATTTTATTACTTTGTTTATTTAATGATTGTTCATTCTTATTGTATGCTGTAACTTGTTGAATGGTTTATTAGGTAATGTAACTTTAAGATTATCTTTGCAGTTTATTGATATGTGTATAAATTCAGATGGGAGTGGCTGAATACTCAGTTTTGATGAAGTACCATCATTTGTATGGAGATAAAAGTGCTTAATTATGATTTTTATTCTTTAAATAAAACTACTGTCATTGGCGGATACTTCTGGATCCATTTTATTCCATTCCCTTCATACCATTATTTCTGGTTATATATTAACAACACACACATACACAAGAGCACACACAAACAAACACAGACATGCTCATATATGGATATGCACATGAGCGTGTGTGTGTGTGTGTGTGTGTGTGTGTGTGTGTGTGTGTGTGTGTGTGTGTGTGTGTGTGTGTGTGTGTGTGTGTGTGTGTGTGTGTATGTGTGTGTGTGTGTGTGTGTGTGTGTGTGTGTGTGTGTGTGTGTGTGTGTGTGTGTGTGTGTGTGTGTGTGTGTGTGTGTGTGTGTGTGTACATACACATGCATCTCATAAAAGAATAACCCCAGCTCCACTGGAGGCTAAATAAGTTTTCATTATCCTTCGGGGGGGACTGAAGCCATGTTCAGTTACTGAAGTATGTCTCCATCATAAAGTGAAATCTAACTAAGTAGCAGAGAGATTTTATTGTCATTTTAAATATATTTTCCTGTTTTAATATATTAAATAAAAATAATTTGACTTTCCAATTTATTTAAGACCTTGGCTTCATTAATATTCTGAACTGTCTCAAGTGAAACACAAATGGTCATACATGACTCAACCTGTCTTTTGTCCCATTGAACAATAATTTGATTACAGCACAGGGCAGTCAAGTTATTGATCCCTACTAGTAAATTTAATATTTATATTTCAAAGAAAATCAAATGTAACAGTTTCCTTAATGGTTTAACTGATTATATCATATTTGTAAGAGTAAAATACAGTAGATTGAAAATATGAGAAATCTCTAAAATAACATAAAGCTGCTACATCTTTATACACTCATCTGTTATCAAAGTGAATACAATAAAATGATGACAACTTTACTTTAACCATAAACCTGTCAATCATTTTAATTATAGCACTACTTAATCCATCCACCCAATGCCGTCAAGTCACATCTGACTCTTTTAGCAGCACCAAGATCAGTGTCCATGATCCTCAGAGTTTTTAGGCAAGTAGTGAAGGGAAGTCAATTACCTGGCCTTTCTTTTGTACCACACACACCATACCCAGATCTGTAGTTAAATTAGAGTGGCAAGTCCTCCTATCACATGTGTTTGTGATATGGCTAGAAACCAGAAAACAGGACATGCCATTCTGTGAACTGGTGATGGTCCACATTTCTTGCAGCTGGCTGTTTTTGTTTGTTGTATGTGTGTGTGTGTGTGTGTGTGTGTGTGTGTGTGTGTGTGTGTGTGTGTGAGTGAGTGTGTGTGCATGTGCTTGTGTGGGTGTTTATGTACTTGTGCACATCTGTGCCAGCACATAAGCATGCATGTATGTGTGTGTGTGTGCATGTGTGTGTGTGTGTGTGTGTGTGTGTGTGTGTGTGTGTGTGTGTGTGTGTGTGTGTGTGTGTGTGTGTGTGTGTGTTGGAGTGGGTCTGTATGAATGACTTTGTATGAATTCAGTGATTTACTGACAGCTCACATAAGACTACCCTTACAAATTACACCCATTGCTTGCCAGAAAAGGGTCTAGCTCTCGCCACAATGCTGTGTATGTTAAAACTGGTCTGGGACAATGCATGTGTAAATGAACTGCAAAAGGTAAAAAGCTTTAGTCTCTCGTCTTTATGCCGTATCCAATTCACCATTACAATTACTTAAGTGTGAGAAGGGGATATTTATTTTAAGCTGTTTTGATGGGCATACAGACACACACTTACATATCCATGGTGGTGCAGCAGTAGCATTGTTGCCTCACAGCAAGAGGTTCTACCATTCGATTCTCGGCTGGAGTGTGGGGAGTGCCTTCTGTGTGGAGTCTGCATGTCCTCCCCGTGATTGGGTGGGCATTCGAAAGACATGCGTAAATGGGCATGTCTTCGTCGAAGGTTGAATGTTGAGCTGGCACCTCAGCGTTTGTGAAAATCTACTGCCAATCATTAGCAGACCGGAGTTCCGCTGTGGTGACCCCTAACTGGGAAAAGCCGAAAGACCAACAAACAGACACACACACACACATATCATGGAAAATGTATAAATGGGAATTAAAGGTAAAAGAAAAGTCTGCAGGATACTGCAGATTGACCTATTTGTTTGTTATAGTGAGGGCATGCTTAGTGAATTCACTATAGTACATTAAGGTAGAATAATAGGCCTGAAAATATAAAGTCAGATTTGTGTGTTCATGTATGCATTTAGTTTCATGGAAAGGCAATTCATTAGAAAGGAAAGATAAAGCATGAGATGTGCAGAAATGCAGAATGTTCCTTTCTCAAGGGAAAGATGTACTTGCAATGAAATGCTAGATGAAGCACATGCAATGCAAGGCTTGGGAAATCAAGAGGCATGTAAAACATTACACGGTTTTTGGTATTATAAGAATATACTTCAGACCCAATCAGTAATTTAGTTTGGACTGACATACAGAAAAGATTAAATATCCAGCATATCAGAAAGTAAGTTAGCTTTTGGACTGACATGCAACAGGGTCTTTTTCAGTACAGACACTCGAGTCTGAGTACAGAAGTCCGGTCAAATATTCATTCTATTCAGGAGGAAAAGACTGTTTCAGTTGATATTATTCGGAAGAATCAGAAAATACCTCCTGAAACTTTGGATATATTTATCAGCATTGTTATTGTTAACCAGCACTTCAGAATTTCTACAGATTGTAATTAAAGACAGTTTTTGGATATTTATTATTAACATCTAATAAAGCCTTATCAACCAAATTACAGTGTCTGCAGAATTCATTCTGAAAAGTACAAAAGACTTGATGCATAAAGGAGGGACTGGCACCAGTTCAGCATAAGTTTGGGTAACTAACAGATAACGACTTTCGTTCCAGTCTTATTTCAGTTGTTTTCAGTTAAATGCAGTATACTACAGTCTTATCAATTTTTTCAATGGTGAGTCACTATGAATGGGGGAAAGCAGTAAAAGTAAGTCCCAAAACCCCATGGCAACATTGCACCAGCAGATTATGTGTTCTACAAAGTAATCTACAGAAAAACAAAGTTTCCTTCAATGCACCTGTACTCATTCAGAGCACTTATTCAGAACTTCAATGAGACAGCTGCATTTACATTAACATATTTTTCCAGTCTATCAGTAACTACAGCAAATGTTTCATAACAGACATTTCAGCAGCACATCAATGTTTTCCAGACAGGAGACAGTCAACTCTCTACAGAATAAAGCCACAGCCAACAGCACTACAGTTAGTCTGTACACAGCAAACCTTTCAGTAATACACCACTGATATTCCAGATGTAAACTTCATACAGAAAACAGCCAGAGCAGACAACACACCTTTGCATACAATAATTGCAGCTGTTAGACATATTGCAGACAACCAGCATTTATTTCAAAAATCCTCAAAAAACTTTAATAGACCAGCACTACTTCAGAAACTCTACATCCTTCGGCAGTGCTCCTTCAGAACATAAAAAAGACATTGGGCAGGATTCACGAAGGCTTGCACGGAGTCTAAGAGTAGTGTAAGACTCCATGCAGCCCTCGCGATCCAGAAACATCCCGAAATTCCATGTAAGAGACCAGCTAAAACGTCTCTTACACGGAGTGGGCGTGGATATGCTAATCACCTCACTTGCAGCCGAAAGGCATGCAAATGAGGTAGATTAGCGATCCACGAAGCCCAAACCAGCCCGTGTAAGAGACGTTTTAGCTGCAGAAATGTACTCAGTTGACAACTGAGTACGTTTCTGCAAATAACACAATGAAGTCATGTCAGCTCCAAATAAAGGGTGCATATGTGTCAGGCAGCATGCCAATGGCCAAATATGTGGCCATTGGCAAGGTACCCCGATGCAAATTTGAGAAATAAATAATTTTTTTTCGGCGATGTTTAAACGCAGCGCAGCCCCACGCAAACGGGCTGTGCTATGTAAAACATAAAAATGAAGGTTATAAACCCACAAATGTGGGTTTTATGCAATAAATGGATTTACAATGCAGGGACCAGCAGACCAAAAACAACATGGCCACCGTTTATTGGTTGCTAAGGGGGGAAGCTGAGTCTAAGACATGTAACTAAGCATTAGTAGGCAATCTGATGCAAATGAATGTTAGGATACTGAATCCCACTGTCACATAGCAAATGAGCACATTCTGAGTAGTGTAAGAGTTACATAAGGGTGAGGAACAGAGTAGGAGATAGGTGACATCACAGGGGGAATGGCAGAAAGAAATGCAGTTCATTGGAGGTCAGTGTTACATGACAGATGTCAGACACATATCATGGAAAGAGGAGTACCACAAGATAAGCATGGGAAAGTCAAAAAATGGAAGGTGTACACTGTTGCTTACACCAAAGTTTCTTGCTGGGCGTGCATGCGCACGTGTGAGCACCATGAGGCGCGAGTAGGGCAGTGTGCGCGCGTATAAGGCAGACTGAGCATGTGGGAGCCTGTTGGCAGACTTGTAAGACTGTTTGCTCTAGTGTGCGCGCATTTTAACCTGAATAAGAAGATTATAAACGGTGTAAACCTGTGTGCATGCGTGTAAGCTACTGTGAGCGTGTTTCTGTTGGTATGCGCGTTGCTCCCCCCTAAGGAAACAGAAAGAGAAAAGGATGTAACAAAATTAGTAGGAAGCTAGCAGGGAATACTGCTGGAGCTAGCAGGTGAAAACAATTAGAAGCAGGCAATTACACAGGCAGAATAGTAGCCCAGCCAAGCACTTAAAACTCTGCAAACAGCAGTGCAGGATGTTTCTCTCAAGAGACACTGCAAGACAGGAGTAAGCTATTAGAAGTGAAAACTGAAAAAGCTGAACTCAGAGCAGAAATGCTAGGGGCTGCCATAGCTGTCATAAGGAGACATAGGCGACTTGCTGACGGTGGTGACAATGCAAATGGTGCCAGACAACCCACAGTGAGGAGACGGAGAAGAGTGTACAGGCCCAGGGTCACCTACCACGGGTTACATGAGCTGGAAATAGTGGAGTGCTATAGAGTGGACAGAGACCTCCTGCAGCAAATTGTTGAGCTGTGCAGGCCACGCCTCACACACACAACCAACAGAGGGGAACCCATCCCAGTGGAAACCATGGTATGTGTTGGCCTAAGAATACTAGCAACAGGTACCTTCCAGAGACCAACTGGTGATATGATGGGGATATCACAGGCATCAGCTTCCAGGGTACTGCACCAGTTCCTGGATGCCATGTCAGCACATGTCGGTGATCATGTATATTTCCCCAATGCCCATGAGGTATTGGCCAGCAATATGCGTCTCTTCCAGCAAATAGCAGAATACCCTGAGGTAGTGGGTGCAATAGACTGCACGCACATACGCATCAAAGCACCAGCTGGTGAGCGGGGTAGGGCCTACATAAACCGCAAGGGCTTTCCCTCCATCAACTGCCAGGTCGTGTGATGCCCAGGGCATAATAATGAATGTGTGTGCTGGCTGCCCTGGGAGCTACCATGATTCCCATATCTGGCATTTGACGCAGCTGTACCAGACATTTGCCAGTGGGGACATCCCACATGGACACCTAGTGGGGGATACAGGTTATGCACTGGAGCCGTGGCTGATGGCACCCATCAGAAACGTACACACACCTGAACAGGAACGCCATAATGAGGCACATGCACAAACACGTAATGTAATAGAGCGTGTGTTTGGGCTGCTCAAGTCACGGTTCCGGTGTCTGGACACATCTGGTGGAGCCTTGCAGTACTCACCAACTACATGTATCCAAATTGTCATGGTATGTGCTATGCTACATAATATGATCTTGTGAAAACAGCTGCAGCAAGACCAGCATAGGGCCGGGCCAAACAGCCCCCCCACTATTGCCAAGGCCATCACAGACAGAGCGTGACTCAGAGGAGGAACAACCTGAGCCTGCCCCAGTAGGCAGAAGGAGGCATGCCCAGTATGCCCTGGCCTTGGCAAAGAGGCAATGCATAGCACATACACTGGCTCAGTAGGAACTCTGGGAATGATACCCCTCTCTGACTCACTCATATAATAACAGGGATGCCTAAAATGACATAACCTGCTCTCAGACATGTACAGGGAGTGTAGTATGTGCATCCGACAGAGGCAGCCCTGCAGCACCACCTGAGGCATGAATGTCATGTGTTAAGCAATGTAACACCATGTAGTATATGCAAACTTGATGACCCTGACTAACATCTTACCCTCACCAAGCATGATACCACAATATGATGATGAGATGATCAATTGCAATAATTGGCTGAAGTATTGCTGTTAGTCAAAGGGGATCCAATGTGTGCCAGCCCTGGATGACATGCTGAGCATGACATGATGCTCCACCTGCTAGGGGTGGCGTGCACCTATCAGTCCTGGCCTTATGGATACTGGCAAAGGCTGTTGTTACCCACAGCGTGCCTTGAATAGGTAAGGCTCAAAACACAAACCCACCTCCATAGGTATCACAAGGGATAAGAACCTAGATATAATGCTACCCAATGCCAGAAGTCTAAACAGCAAGATGCATGCAGTCTAAACTCCCCCCAGTAAGGAGAATGTTGATATCTGTCCTGTAACAGAAAACTGGGTCAAGGCTCACAACAGCACCTTAACGCTACCAGGTTACACCTCATACTGTGCTGTACAGCCTCAAAACATGGAGCAAGCTACAAAAGGAGGGTGACTAGCAATAATTGTCAAGGATAACCACACCTCCATGTTGGTACCACAACAAGAAGCATCATGGACTATCCATGGTCAAGTAACAGTGGCTAAAACTGCTTCCCAGTTTATAGCCTGCTACAGACTACCGTCCTAACACCAGGAACTGCACTTGGCCTATGTTGGAATAAATGAATATATCAAGCCCTCCAAACCACATTATATTGGGTGACTGAAAATACCAAAACATAGACTGGGAGCATTAAATAGCTCCAACACTGTAGGACAAAAGTGCCTAGAATCCATAAACCAAAATGCCCAGGAACAACGTACCACTTCCAAAAGAGGGGTAAGCATACTGGATGTGATAATCAGCAGCATGGGTATTGGATGGCAAGATGAGAAGTGTATCCCTCACTGGTAAGACCAGACCATAGAGTAATCACACTGGATATACATATCCTGACCACAGTCCCTGGCCAGAAAACCACAGTGAAAAACATATGTAAAGCAAAAGTTGCACTCCTCCAAACTGATGTGGAATCCATTAAAGGCTCTGTGCAGGTGCAAAATATGGGCCACACCTCAGAACCTGTTATACAGGCATTCCATGGACACTGCCAGGAATGCATGGATTATGCAATCCCAAATAAAACCAAGACACAATGCCATACACACAGGCATCTGGCATGGTGGACTCCAGCCATTACCAAACCAAGCAAGAGAATGAGGAAGCTACTACATGATAGAGCAAACATAAAAAGGGAAGTAATCACTGATCAGTAGTATGGCAATAAAATATGTCCACTCATACAATCCACTAAGGCAAGCTACAACAAGTTGAATCTGTGAATCTTGAGGCAATGTTACACCTGCCCCATGTACACAGACAACCCTCAACTCCCCCCAAGAAATACAAATATATGTGAGAGACGCAACCATTTATCCAAACCGGAGGCTGAGCTCTCTCAACTCAGTACTGTCAAAACTAGTCAGGAGGAGAAGGTAACCACACACACCACAAACTCAGTCTCACATAGACCTATCACAACTGCAAACCAAAGACATAAACACAGAAAAACATTCCTGGAGGCCCTAATTACAAACACACTACATCAACAGAGGCCACCAAAGCAGACACCCAAGCAATCACTACCTCCAAACATAGCACATGCAACACATAGTACACAAAGCTGGTGTGCCAAACAGTCACAGGCCAGAAGGAGAAACAACATGCCTGATACAGTTGTAATAGGTGACTCCATAGTCAGACACACTGCTGTCCCACTCACCAGACTGAACAAGGGAAAGGGTACAGTAAGCTGCCTGTAGGCTGCTACAATACGCCACATAACACAAGTATGCAGGTCACCCCAAAGCAAGTAGAAATACGATGCAGTCATTGTTCATGCCGGCGTGAATGACCTGAGATGTACCTCCCCGGACTACATGAAAAGAGACATAGATGAGCTCTCCGATTATGTAGTCCAGGCCGGTATGACACTGACCGTGTGCAGCATCCTACCCTCACCAAGAATGATGCCACAGTACAAACACAGAATGATCAGCTTTAACAAGTGGCACAATTACTGGTGTCATTCCAAGGGGATCCAATGTCTGTCTGCTTGGGATGTCATGCTTGACAAGCCACGCTGCTGTGCCAGGGATGGCTTGCACCTGTTACCCCTGGGCATCTGGATATTGGATAAGGCTCTTGCTACCTCTATAGAGCCTTTCGTAGGCAAGGCTGAAAAGACTAACCCACCTCCCTAGAAAACATAAGTGGAAAGAAACATAAGGGTAATGCTGCCCAATACCAGATGTGTAAACCTCAACATGCATGCTCCTGAGGCCCTCCCCAGTATGGAGAACATCGATGTCCGTGCAGTGACAGAAACCTGCAGCAAGGCTCCTGACAGCACACCAGCACTACCAGGTTATACCTCATATCATGCGTTATGGCCCCAAAACCTGGATCAAAACATAAAAGGAGGGGGAGTATCCATATTCAGCACAGACACCCACACGTCCAGGTAACTGACAATGCACGAAGCATTGGAGACCACCCATGTGCAACTAACCGTAGGCAAAACTGCTGTACAGTCTGTAGCATGCTACAGACCACACTCTCACACACAGGAACCCCACTCAGCCGTCCTGAAGACACTGGACAGTATGAATGTCTCACCAAATACCAAACAAGGTACTCACAAATTACCACATAGGTGGTAATCCATTATGTATGGAAGGAGTAATCAGGGACCTAGGGACACAAGTGGACAGTAACCTGTCATGTGACACTCACATTGCCAACGTGGTTAGGAAGACTGTCTATATTGGACACCGTATCATGAAAGGATTCACATCTACATCAACAGTGGTCATTGTGCCCCTATACTGTTCTCTTATCAGACCCATAATCTAGTACAATGCCTCATTTGGGATGTACCTTACCCGACACCTGCAGCAGTTAGAAAGACCTCAAAGGTACCTCACCAAGAGGATAAAGGGTCTCAAATATTTGTCATATGCTGCCTGGCTGTAGACACCCCAACTGTATGCAGTCACATACTGCCTACGCAGAGGCGTTGCATGCCTGTTGTACAAGGCCATGTCCAACACAGGAGTAATGGACATGCTCCACCCCAGAAAACCCAAATCCATCGGAGCTGTGAGAGTGAGAGATGTCAACCTCAACACATAATGAAATAGGATGTGCTGCAGGGACAGATACATAACCCAGAGGCTCCCTACACCCTGGAACAGAATCCCACTCCATGTTAGGCAGAGCCCTTCACTGACTCTCTTCAACAGGAATCTTGCCAAGTGGATGGATGATCGTAGATGTACACTGGGAGTCTTCACTGTGTCAAGTCCAGACAGAGGCACAGTAAAGCAAATCATAAATGGCCATAATATTCACATAGCAAGGGGTGGCGAAAGCCACACACACTCTGGCTAGGCTTATAAATGCCCTCGGGCAGATAGCCTAGTATGAACCTATGAACCTATGAAGATACAAATTGTACAGGACACTAAGGATAATCACAAGGCTTTCTTAACTGATGGTAGAAACCTTGTTGGAATTCACAGATATGCTCTGAATCACTCAAATATTACAAACAACATACCAAACACACACACACATATCGCCAACATCCAACCTGACAGGTGCAGTGCAACCCCCAAATGCAAAATATCTATCCCAGCAGAGTGCTGGCCCCCTGACATTGCAGATGCTGAGGTAACAGCCAGCATCTACAAAGCAAAATACACAGCATCAATGGTATGTAATGGTGTCCTGGGCTGAGTCCAACATGAACTCCAAGAAGAATGGAATGCCAAATAACACTACTGCTCAATGTCAACCTTACCACAGGATATGTACCCAAAGAGCAGTGTACAACAACAGTGGTCCTTCTCCACAAAGGTGTTGCCTGAATGGATACTGCAAACTACCACCCCAGAATGCTGATAAGCTTGGTCTGCAAAGCTATGGAAAGGATCAGCATGTACCTCAGACATAAAGATATTGGGGACCTACTGACACTGGACCCTACCCAGTGTGGCTTTCTTAAGTGCAGATCCTGCCCCTTAAACATGTTTGACTCATTTGAAACAGTCATTAAGGTCATTGATGAGGGGAATGTGGTCCACACGGCCTAGCTGGACCTTGCAAAAGGCTTCCATACAATACCCCACATGTTCATTATAGATAAGCTCACCAGCTTAAATATAAACCCCTATGTCAGTAGACCAGACCAAGGACAGAACTGACATGGTCAGAAATGCTGCAGCCATGTCAGACTACAAACCAGATACAAATGGCATCCCACAAGGCTCGGTCCTGGGGCCTCCCTTGTTTGATATATATGTCCCAAAGGTACAGGCCAACATGGAAGGACTGTGTCTGAACAAGTTTGCAGAGGACTACAAACTGGCCACCATATCTGATCCTCCAGCTGACACAAGCATCCCACAAAAGGGCCACATAGAAACAGACAGCTGGTGCCATAGCCATGTCAGCAAGCTAATTGCAGAAAAGTGTATAGTCAACCCCTGTGGATATACAGTAAGTGCCCACCAATTACCACATAGGTGTTAACCCATTAAGTACTTAAGTTGTAATAAGAGACCTGGGGACACAAGTTGATAGATATCTTTCATTGGACAAGCATGTGGCTGTAGTGGTTACAGAAACATACTGTATACCCACCTGATCATGAAGGTAGTCAGATCTAGATCAGGGGAGGTCATTGTGGCTCTGCAGTCATCCTTCATCAGTGTCACAATTGACTACAATGGCCCCTATGGGATGTACCTCAGCAGACACCTCCATCAACTGGAAAGACCCCAAAAGTACCTCACCAGGAGTATCAAAGAGCTTGAACAGATGCCATGTGTTGCCTGATTAAACAAACTGCAGCTCCACACACTGCCATACTGCCTGCCCAGAGGCAAGCTGTGCCTGATGTATAAAGCCATGTCCAAGCTGGAATCAATGAACATGCTGCACCTTGTACAATCTGAATGGCAGTGAGCTATGCACATGAGAGACCTGAACCCCAGCACTGACATACATAGGACAAGCTGTACTGAATGATCCATAACACAGAAGCCACCCCCACTCTTGAGTAAACTCCCAGTACAGGTTAGCCAGAGAGTCACCCATCGACTCTCCTCAAGAGGAATCTTGATGAGTGGATGGGAGATGGTAGGTATACCCTGGGTATCACTGTTATGTCACGGATAGACGGAGGCACAGTATACTAACCATAACATATGTCATGGCAAACTCCAGTTACAATGTGTGTCGAAGGACAAACACACTCTCTGACTAGCATTAGAAATGGCCTAGGGCACATCTCTAGTGTTTGCCAATGTCCACCTATGCTGTGGAATACACTACCAATGTTGGACAAGCCTGGTTTAAGTAGTCCATATCTGAACATAATGCAACATGGTCATATGTGCACAACTGGGCCCTAAACAGTCTGTTGTGCTCACTATGAAAATGTAAAGCAGTGATAGGACTAAAGCCCAGGATACTGTCTACCACAGTGAAAGTACTGAACCAGTACACTATATGGTACTACAGTTAGGTCAGTATGAAAGGATGTTGACAACTGTATGCATAGTATCCCATGCAAACCCTGCAGGCACAGTATAATCCCTGTTGTGTTCAGACATGAAGCAGTTGGCCAGTAAGTACACAACATGACACCCAACACACAACCATAAATGTGAGATATTGTTGAAGTTCACACTAATCCACAAATGTGGTGGACTGCAGAGTTCAACATATGGAAAGCTCACACTGGGCATGCTCGCACACTTTGATAAATGAGACATATGTCAGACAACATGCCATGGAAAGGCTGAACTGGGCATGCTCACACACTTAGGCCATATCTCAGTTTAGCAGTTGGCCACACATATCTGGTATTTGTACGTGTTATTCCAGGAACCAACCACATTACAGCAATCTGCTCAGTGCACACAGTTAAATGACTACAGAGACATAAGTGATATAGTAGATCCCTCTCATATTCAAACATCTTCCACAGATACACAAGTTGTTCATAGAAACAGGGAATGCTATGGCAATAAAGACCTGCAAACAGTCTATCAGCAACAAATATTCTGCATCTGACAATTAAACATATGGGTGTAGAGGTCAATACTAGGCTGTTTGCCCTAGGGAATGAAAGCTTAGCCAGAGTGTGCTTGGCATCTGCATCCCCAGTACAGTAGGCTACTGTGCCACTGTAAAGTAGGTCACATAAGGCACCGTTTGAGGCTAATGTGCTGTGCCTCTGTCAAGCAGGGACACAGTGGAGATCCCAGGGATTGAATTTGCTATGCCACATCCATGTTGTTGGTGTGTGCTGGAAGTGGGTTGGTGAGGACCTCTAACAGTAAGTGGGCATCAATAACAGACTGAGGGGAGCCTTATCTGCAGTGTCTGGACAATTTCACTGTCAACACGTTGTGATGATTATGAGGGATTGAAGTGTCATGCCAGTACTGTTCAGAGATGTCCTCCCTCTGTGGGCTACTGCTCTGCAATATATTAGCTCACTCCGTCTGTTGGACAGTTCATATATGGCTGGTGTACACCTGACAGGGTGTCCTGTTGTGGAGGAGTCATGGGTATATTTGGGATAGCATGATCAATGCAAACCTTCCACATGCTCATAAAATGCAATTGTCAAGGATTATGCAGAGTGGCCTGTATACTCCCCCAGCATGGGTCCTTTGAAGTCTTCCACCCCAGTCTTCACAAGTGCAAAGTCTGCTTTTGATAAGTACACTTTGTTTGCAGTGACAACCTTGCCTGGGGTGGGGATGGGATATGGATGTCCAGGGAAAGGTGGGTATGGTCAGATATCAACAATGGTGGCCTACCTCTGGTGTGGAACAGTGAGTACCCATGTTGCAGATTGTCAGGTGCAATATGTATTCCCCCTTGTGGCTGTGGTGAGTGGTCCTGCCATAGCACATGGACTCTCAAATTGTAGTGGCTGTAGGGTAATGTTGTAGAGGCCTGCGTAGTTCCCATACACAATATACCTGTACCTGACATTAACAATTGGAATGGTGTATGTGAACACCTTCATATCTTGGCACTGTTCCCAGGGAAGCAAAGTGTTTGTCCCGGATGTGGGAGAGGTGGTCTCAACTGGTTGTGTTGTGTGTTACAGGTCCTGTGGTCACGAAGCATGGTATAAAACATAACCTGCCAGTGCTGATGTGCATATCTGACCCTGAAATAGGTGGCTGCAAATGCATATATATGCTATCCCCCACCTGACAGGTAGCAATAGATGTACATACCTCTGTATAAATAATGATGTCAGCACCCTATAAATACTGCAAGTGCAGAACAGATGCCCAGTAATTGGAATAGTGCGCTCTGCTAATGCGTCTCCTTCAAGTGTCATAACATAGTTAGGTAGGGGTTTGAATCCTACAAATGCACAGTGTGTGTATTTGGATGAGGGGGTTAGTGTGTGTGCGCAATTCTGTGTGAGGGAAATGTCCCTTTTGGCAACTAGGAGAACACACTACAGGATGCACATTCCCCTTGCTAAACACTGATGATGTCAGCACCTTATAAGTACAGCAGAAGAAGGGAAACCTCCCAATAATGCAAACAGCATGCTCCGCTAATGCGTCCGTCTTGAGTGTCATAACATAGTTAGGTAGGGGTTTGAATCCTGCAAATGCTCAGTGTGTGTGTTTGGGTGAGGGGGGTTAGTGTGTGTGCAATTCTGTGTGAGGGAAATGTCCCATTTGGCAACTAGCAGAACACACTACAAGATGCACATTCCCCTTTCTAAACACTGATGATGTCAGCACCCTATAAGTACAGCAGGAGAAGGGAAACCTCCCAATAATGTGAATAGCACGCTCCACTAATGCATCTGTCTGGAGTGTCATAACATAGTTAGGTTGGGGTTTGAATCCTGCAAGTGTGTGTGTTTGGGTGAGGGGGGTTAGTGAGTGTGCAATTCAGTGTGAGAGAAATGTCTCTTTTGGCAACTAGGAAAACACACTACAGGATGCACATTCCCCTTTCTAAACACTGATGATGTCAGCACCCTATAAGTACAGCAGGAGAAGAAAAACCTCCCAGTAATGCAAATAGCATGCTCTGCTAATGCGTCC
Organism: Protopterus annectens; assembly: GCF_019279795.1. Taxonomy (NCBI): domain Eukaryota; kingdom Metazoa; phylum Chordata; order Ceratodontiformes; family Protopteridae; genus Protopterus; species Protopterus annectens. Next base: position 1,036,321,837 of record NC_056730.1, read on the forward strand.
GTCATGAGTGTTATAACATAGTTAGGTAGAACTTTGAATCCTGCAAATGGCAAGTGTGTGTGTGTGTGGGGGGGTAGAAGTAGGGTGTGTGCAATTACATGTGTGAGAGAACTGACCCTTTTGGCAACCAGTACAACTCACCAGCTGCTGCATATTCCAATCTCTACACAGAGATGATGTCAGCACCCTACAAGTACAGCAGAAGAGGGCAAATCTCCCAGTAATGCAAATAGCACGCCCTGCTACTGCATCACTCACTACTGTCATAGCACAGTTAGTTATGGCTTTGAATTCCACACATACCATGTGTGTTTTTGTCACACAGAATGCCCATGTGTGTGGGTTGTTGCTCACAATAATGCATGACATCGATTAAACCAGTAATGGCAATGCACACAGATGATGTATGTGTGTGCCAAATACACATATATACCTGTGACCTTCAATAGTTCCCATGTCTGATGCCTGCCACATGTGAATACATGGTATTTGCACTGGATAACATTATGACTGTGGTTTTCTGTGCGGGTGCTGCATGTGGTATGTGTATATACAGTGTGAGTTGTATATGGTATCATCCTAGCAGTGAGGGATACACATCTGGTCTGGGGCATATAGTCTACATGTTGTTGATGAACAGGTGCTGCATGTTTTCACCTGTTGTGGGAGTGGTAACAAGTTGTTCCATAGCAATGCAGTGACTACATGCTAGGAACCTTTCAGCTAGGGTGTTGTAGCTACAGTAATTCATCAGCATTCAGTAATACTTCAGCATTCTTGGTGAGGGTATGATGCCAACCAAGGTCAGGGTTATACCAGCCTGTGCCACATACTCAGAGAGCCCTTCTATGTTCCCTATCATGTAGTCCAGGGAGGTAAATCACAGGTCAGCCATAGTGGCATGGACAATGACTGAGTCATATGTGTCCATGCCTCTGACTGACCTGTATGCTTGTGTTATGTGGTGGACCATAGTGCCCCACGGGCATATCACTGTGACCTTCACCTTGTCCAGCCTGGTGAGCGGGACCTCACTGTACCGAACAATAAAGGTACCTAACACAACTGTAGCAGGTGTGTTGTCTAGCCGTACAGGCTGTGACTGTTTGGCACACAGGATTTGTGTGCTATGTGTTGCATGTGCTGTGTTCCAGCTTAACGTATGCCTGTGTGCCAGCTGCAGAGGTGTCTGCTGCTCAGGCAGGATGCTATTCTGAGGCTCCACGAATGCCCCAGTGTGTTCATGTGTTTGGATTGCTGTCAGTGCAGGTCTACATCAAACTGGTATTGTAGTCACTGTAGTATTTCATGCCACCTGAAAGGTTATGCCAGTACTGGGTTCAGAGTGCTTAGTCCCCAGTTTGGCTATGTGGTTGCATCTCATACATGTGTTGTACGTCCATGTGTAGGGGAGAGGGTTGACTGTGTACATGTGTCAGCTGTGACATTGCCACATGACTCATATTCCACAACTGTACCATAGAGGTGACTGACAAGTGACCTTTGCACATGCTACCATAGTATTGTGATTGCCATGGTGATTAACAGCACATAGGGCCAATGGGGAACAAGGTACAGAAGGTGAGTATGTGAGGGTGTAGTGCCTGTGATTAGTTAGCACTGGCATATATGACTGCTCACGTGGTCAAATGCCAGGTAAGTCATATGCAATGTGTCACAGGCAACGTACATGCAAACAGGACAAACAGTGACGTTCTGTCAAGTAAGACATGGACATACATATAGTAAGCTATGCAGATGTCACTAGGAGTCCACAGAAGCTCTGTAAATCTGCATTGCAGGTGGGATCAGTGTTCCAGGGTAACTGCAAGCAAACATGCATGCAAACAAAACTACAGTAAGCAGGGCTGCATGTAGTCCATTGTACAACAAACAAGCTGTACCACTTCCAGTAGGTAACAGTGCAAATATGCAGGCACTATATACATGTACATGGAAATGCACAGGTCAGATGGCCAGCATCCAGTCTCAGCACACACAAGTGTACAGGCCATGTACCTTCAGGATGTACAATAACCGGATGGAAACCCAGGTGCTCATATCTGCAGTAATACACATGTCAAATAACAGACACTAAGCCTTCACTCAGTGGTTCCATACTTAGTAGGATGTATGCTACCTGTCCTGCCACCACAGTATCCCTGACATTTATGGGGACTCCCTCCTGTGAAAGTTAGTTTTGTGTGTTGGGGCTGTCTAGCATGGTATGAGATGTGAGCTTGCAGTGCTAGGGTGCTCCTGTGTGTCCTGTACCAGTCGTGTATTACTGCACACATATCAACATCCTCAAACATCCACATTGCAGAGTCCAGTGTGGGCAACATGCCACTTGCAGTTTACATATCCATCATTGCGTATCTACCTATGTATGTAGCCTTCTGTTGACATCCTTACCACCAGTATGCCAACATGTGCAGATGATACACTATGGTACTTACCATGGGTGTAGAAAACAGTACAAGACAATCATACCCTTACTGCATCAGGCATGCTGGGATATACCCACAATTATATCAGCACACAGTACTGTTAACAACATGATACTATTACTACACGTCTATGTAGTCACCCTGTGCATCAGCAACATGTTAACCTGTACCTGCACTGATGTTACAGATTGCAGGAGGTGGCACAGTTTCATCATATGCACAGGGTGTGAACTTGGTATGCCTGAGTCTGCCACTGATACCACCAATTGACATGTATGTGTATGTGTGTTGGTGAGGGACAGCAGTAGAAGGTGGGGCAATGTTGATGCAGTGTGTGCATGTATGCGGTAGCCCTAGGTGTTGTCAATTCACATGTGTGTATGGATGCACACAGTTCCACCTCATGGCTGCCATATACCGGTGTTTGTGGACAGCCACAGACTGTACCTGCCAGGTCATACAGATCAGTGTCTCTGGCCACGGGCACGGTACCTGTGCCTTGCAGGGGTGCTACGGATCATATCTGGTACCAATCCAGACTGGGTACTGTCATCAGAAGCAGGTGTTCATTGACTGGACACAGATCCCTGTTGGGCCTGTCCAGAGCCACGTGCACGTGGTCTCCTGTGGCGGTCTGATGACAGCACAGACCCAGCATTGCTGGGGCTGCTGCTGGCACTATGGGGGCAGCCGTGGCCCTGTTGTCGTCCGCGATGACTGCCAGCTGCTGCTGTTGCTGGCATATGCCCACGTCAACGCCTCAACTGTCCACCATTGCCCTGACTCATGGATATGTAGTTGTGGAACTGATCTAATATGTCCCCACAACATCTGTCTATGACATCGGTGAAATTACGGATGGCAGCCGCAATGTCACGCATACTGTCAGTCATGGCTGTGCGACATGCTGTCAGCTCCCTCAGACCCTGTCTGGTGTACTGTTCCATACGTGACTGTGCCTGCATGACAGCCCGAAACATAGCTGAGGTTGTAAGACCTCTGTGGGTACGTCTGACAGGGCAATGCCACGGATGCTCCCACGAGAACCCCTGGACATCTGTCTGTGTGGTACCATCTCAGGGCCATGCCCATGGCTGCTGTGCAGGGAAGCATGTGCCACAGATACCACATTACCCTGGTCAATGCCCACTGTATCCTGTCCATCAACTAGGGACATTAGTGACAAAGGTTGTATTGGCAGGATGATTGTGCGTATTGATGGGGTTGACAGTTGTGTACTGTCAATTGGCTGACCAATGATGGACCCTGGCACACCTTCCTGTGCCATTACACAGATGGCATCATTATCAGTACCTGTGGCACCTGATTCAGGTTCCCTGCTGCATGACACCAGAGCAGCACCAGAACCTGTGGGAGGGAAACAGGAAACACAGTTTACAATGTCTACACAATGTTACCAGTGATGCACACATGCACATGTGCACAGGTGCACACATGCACACATGCACACATGCACACATGCACAGATGCACACATGCACACTTGCACAGGTGCACACATGTACACATGCACACGTGCACACATGCACACAGTTGCACACTTGCACACAGTTGCACACTTGCACACTACTCAGTATGTGAGATATCAACACACAGACACAGACACACCTGCATGCATACACAGAGCGCTACTAAGTGAGCCTAATATTACTATTACTATCAAGACTATTAAAGGTATTGTTAATACACAGTCACCAGCATGGATAGGCTGCATTGCTGTTACACCGGAAGGACCTGCAGAAGTGAGGAAATTAATGTCAGTGGGCACAATTGTGCCATTGTTACTGAGTATGATACAAGTCAGTAGTACAAGAGTTGCCTTTCACAGGTCAGCTGCTGATATTGAGAATATCACACTTGCACATTAAATACTATGATGACAGCTACAAACCAAGGACACACCTCACACATGCATTAACTACCAGTGTACACAACAGTCAAATATACATATGGCATATTACCTGCACGCTCGTAGTCATGGTGCTGTGTGGCTCCAGCCTCCATCATAATGCAGGTCTGCTGCTGTTGTTGTTGTTGGCAGGCTGGAGCCACAACACTTATGAGTAGTCCCTCCAGTCTGGTGAGTGGGGGATGTGTAGCCACCCCACCACCTGTGGCAACCTGTTGCCTGTGGATATCCGACACACGCTGAAGGACATTTCTGATTAAATCACTGCAGTGATGTCGTACCTGCTCATATGTCCTATTATGCGTGCCTATGTCATTTACCCGACCGGACCAGGTCTTGCCACAGTGCAGCCCTCTCCTGCTGATTCTGGCTGGTGCGGGAAAAGAGTATTGCATAATCCCGCACCAGGCTCTGGTGTATTTCCTCATCCTCAGCTGCAGAGTATGCTGGATTGCGCTGGTGAGCCATGGTCCTGAAAAAGGAAATAAAATGATATCAGCAAAATATGTCAGCAGAATTTGGCACACATACTACACATGCTACTCAACTGTTGTGATACAACATATCTCACATATATAGCATCTGTCTGTCTATTGGTGGATACACATGTAAATGGCCAGGTGTCAGTGCTCAGCCAACAGCTGTGCAACAGTACCTGGCATACTCCATACGACATACTACCAAACCCCGGCAGTCAGAACACTGATTCAGGTCCAAAGCACCTCCTCACTCTGGGGGTTTGTATCGAGGTACTGTATGGGGTACATCATCAACTACTGTGATCTGACCACAAACTAATTTCCCTGGATATACATATCCCACCTCCACCACCAGCACAAACGACTACAGTGAATAACATTTCAAATGCAAACTTTACACTTCGTAACACTGAGATGGTATCCTTTAAGCCCACTGGGCCAGTGGAAGACACAACCCACAATGCTGACTCCTTCACAAACGATTTCTACGGACATCTCCGATAATGCATGGATCATGCCATCCCATATAAGACCAAGACACTCTCTACAAAGGGAAAGCATCCTGTCTGGTGGACCCCAGCCATAGACAGATTGTATAACAAAAGATGTAAGCTACTGCAAGACAGAGCATAATTCCATAAAGGGAAGGCATGTCTGATCAGCACTAGTAAAGAGCTATGTTCTCTCATACAAACATCCATGGGCAACTTTTAGAGGGAAATCACCGGGGCACTACAGATAACCACAAGGCCTTCTTCAGTTATGTTAGAAACCTGGTCAGAAACCCTCCAATATGCTCATAGTTAGTACACAACAACAAATAATTCAGTGAACCCACAGACATTGGCAACATTGTGGCAGACAGTTTCAGTGCAAGTTTCCCCCCTCCCTCTCCCCCAAACTAAGACATACTTATCCCAGCTGAATGTAACCTCCCTGTCATCACAGATGTCCAGGTGAGAGCCGCCCTCAGAAAAGCAGAAAACGCAGCATCAATGGGACCTGATGGTATCCCCGGTTGCATGCTACATGAACTCCAAGAGGAGCTAAACGCACATATACAAGTGCTATGTAACACTAGCCTGACTACAGGATATGTACCTGTACACTGGCGTACAGCAGCAGTAGTTCCACTCCACGTAGGAGGCACCTCTACATACCAATACAATACAACACAATACAACACAATACATTACAATACAATACAATACAATATGCTATTGCCCCTGGGACTACAGCAGCATACTGTTCTGCTACCCTGACCATTGTGACACATGTGATGTGATGGTACCTGCTCCTGTCAAACAGTTACACAGGGTGACTCATATGGCATATTACCAATCTGACTAACATTTAGCAGGGGTATGTGTGACATGTACTCATGGGGAGTCTTGCTTCTTAATGCTGTGTGGTTTATTGCAGAGTATGTCTTATCTGTGGGTAGGAACCTGTACCTCCACCATGTGCTCTCTACTGCGGTGTCAAGGATGACACAGCAGTCATTTAGGTTGTGGATGGTGTGAGGTGTTACTATGGTTGTTGGACATCTGTCATGGGTGTGACTTAAGTATGTAAATCCAGGAGTGGTAACCTCTATGTGGGTAGTATGTGTGTACTCTGTGGTGTTGTCAGTCACCGTGCATTGGTAATGTGTTTGAGTGCATTGTCACAGTGTTGTACATGTCACTGTGTCCTTCTCCATATCTGTAGTTGTCATGTGAGGTACATACCATGGCAGCCATTGTGTGGTGTGGAGGGGTACACTGACCTACATGTCCATAGCTGACACACCGTGTCTGCTGACACATACCATGTGCAGGTATTCCAGGAATAGTGTGCCACTGTGACTATCATTGGGGGGACTATTGTACACATTTATGACCCTGTTCACCACTGACACATGCAGTGGTGTGCAGCCAATGACATATCTGGTGGTTACTGGTGTAGGTGATTTGAAATGGGGTATGGTACTCCAGTTCCGACACTGGTGTTCACTCCATGCCTTTGTCACCAGGCACCTGTTGCAATACATCTGTACACATGTGCCTCACTCAGAATATATATACATCTCTCTCTCTCTCTCTATATATATATATATATATATATATATATGTATATATATATATATATATATATATATATATATGTGTGTATATGTCTATATATATATAATTGTCTGTATACATATACACACACATATATATATATATATATATATATATATATATATATATATATATATATATATATATATATCTCGATGTACATATATTGCTATAGATATGGAAAGAGGGTGGTGTGTGACAGAGAGGGGGTGAGAGTGACAGTGGGGGTGGGACAGGAGGAGTGTGAGATCATCATATAAAGTCATATCTGTAGATAGTCAGATCTGTCTGTCTATGTATATGTATTTACATATACCTATATCTGTATGTGTGTATTGCATATATATGTTTCTACATATTCTATCTATCTACATCTGTCTATGTATTCCTACATCCCTCTCTATGTATGTATACATATATGCATATTATATATATATATATATATATATATATATATATATATATATATATATATATATATATACATACATACATATATTGACATACATACGTATCCATATGATAGATAGGTATATCAACATGTTTGTTTACAAAACTGTATACACACACTAACATACTGCTAAACATACATAACTTTGAAACCTACTTTGTACATTGCACTACAACCTACATTCAAACTACATTGATATGTGCACATAGATGCCCTCACATACATATGTATGTACAGCCTTCACTGATAGTTGCTGTATGTCCCCTGCCCTATGCACATCTTCATATACATATGGATACAGACCAATGACACATATGGAGGGTTCACAGTATGTAGACTATTAAAGTATTACTTTACATTACCTGTGTTTGTCACAGCTGCTTGTGTTGCATTTTGGTTTGGTGTCCTGCTGCTGCTCCAGTTGGCAGATGTCAGCTTTCTAGTAGGTTTTGTTGAGTGTTTTTTTGTTTGTGTATGTTTTTTTTCTCTCTCTCTCTCTCTCCCCTACCTCCAGAGGGTGCAATGAAAGTATTGCATGTGTGGACTGGGAGTACAGCATGCTTTTGTAGGTATCTGCATATGTCCATATGATGGCCTCTGCACCAATTGTTAGCCAGCATTTGCTAATTGCATGCAGCCAGTTGTGTACTGATTGCAGTTCTCACTGTGATTCCAGGACAGTGCTATAAAAAGGTATGTGAGATAGGCATAGCCCTTTCAGAGTTTAAGGGCAGGGGCCATGATGGTATGCTGTGGACACTGTTCTGTGAGTGTAAAGGTTAGTATCTCTCTCATATTTCTGGCTGTGTATTAGATTAACAGTTCTCCATTCATTTCTCCGGTTTCCTGTACTAAGTGTGTATGTACACTGACACCTAAGACTACTACTACTGTTAATGTGGGTTAGTGTGCTTTCCTGTGGGACATGTGGTGTAACTGGTATATAGCAGTGGCTCTTGCACTTTGTTGCTATGGCTTCAATATTTGCCCTTTACATTCACTACTTGTATGCCTGCTAGGTGTCTTGACTGTAGTGTGTTGCTGTGGTTTTCCTATTTTCTATGTACATTCACACCTTGGAATGCTTGCTATATCTGCTTGGGTGTTACTGCATGCAGTGTGGTCTGGCCATGGTGTGGGCCTTGACATCTATTAGGGTATTTGAGTATGCTGCTGAGCAGGCCCCAGAGACTCTCAGGTGCATCTTTTATCTGCCTCATGGAATGGTACATATCAGTGGGGTACACCCATTAAATTGCCTGGTATTCTGCAGTTGTGACTGTGGGTTAGCAAGAGCATATGTATTACTACACTATTTCCGACGTGCAAGTGGTGCATACTTTCAGTACTTCATAGTTACCATTGCATGTGTTGTAACACCTTTCTGCCTACTGTTTGTACATTTCACAGGGAGTCTGTGGGGCATCCCTGTAACTCAGTCACTGTTGCTATGTCTAGGCTCTTAACTATTCAAATATGGCAGTGTCAGACCTCTCAAGTGTACAGATATTTGCAGGATGTCCACATTTTCACCTCATATTTTGGTCCATATCTCATAAACAGCTTTTTCTGGCAAATCACTCAGGGCTCAAGTCAGTCTATAGTGACAAACATTTCAGTTTCAGACTTCATACCCTTCCAAAAATCCAACATAATGCAAATCCTGTTACTCTCTCAGCTGTCTAAGTTTGTTGGAGCAATATTTGGAATGTGTCCCTGTTTTTGGGCCTTTGCTCCACATTTTTTATTACTTAGTCCGGATGTGTTGCTGTAAGAGGTTGTGGGGTATGGGCAGTGATTATCCTGCTGTGAGTATGTGTGTGGCTTGCAAGGTGCTACAGTGACATTATTACCTAATAGCTACCAACTAGCATGGCTGTTTCTGCTCACACACTACTATTATAGAAATCCACTACATTTGACAGTAAATATACATGACATGCTTTGTGTACTACACATCCTATATTCCCTTTACATTCATTCCTATTACATGATATATTTATTGTAGCACAATGTTCTTATATAACAGTCATGGCTTAGTGGTAAGTCATGCAGACTACTGTTTCCAAGGTCCTGGGTTCAGGACTGACAGTGGGATTTTATTTTGCTTTTGAGCAGACTACAAGCCTTGTCATTCGGAGTGACTAAGGCACTTTTAAGCAGTTGTAACCAGTTTAGCACTGGTTTGCGCGGAGCTCATGCATGCACACTGGCGTTCAGCTTCACGCACACCTGCTTACAACTGCTTAAAAGTGCTTACTCTTGCGCACACCCACGCTAATTTCTTTGAAAGAAATGAAAATGGGGAGACAGGAAAGTGGTGAAAAAGGGGTCACAAAGAGGGTAAGACAGTAGGGAAACAAGCTCGGGTTTTGCAGGAGGGATGTAGGTAAGGCCCATAGCTGCCCATTTCTTCATCAGCAACAGCTGTGCATATGTTTGTAATTTGGTGTGACATTTGAAACCTTCCACCCCTGACAGAGGTGTAAGGACAACAATAATACTTGTTGGACAGCCAATTGTAATTGACAGTTTCCATGTCCAGCAGACATGTGTGCGAAATGGGCAGCTATGTATGGGGCATAATTTTTTTGTGGGTACAGAGGGCCCTTTTTTTTTTTTTTTTTTTTCAGTGAGAGTGGTATGTCAGGTACAGGAAGTCAGTATAGCTGGGGAGGTAGGTTGGGTAGGTTAACAGACAAGACAAACAAGACGCATACAGGGGCGGTGTATGACACATGTGGGGGGGTTACACAATTGACGGGGATGGATTTTTGGATATCTAGTGCCCATGAGCCCACAGATGGCAACAGTGGAACTGATATCCCCACCCATGGGCAGTTGCCACTGTGCCTTCACTGCCCAGGATGGGGCTGTGCTGGGGGCTGTGTAGGCCGGGCAGCAGGCACACCCATTAGTTGTGCCACCCATGCCTCAAGCTGGCGTAGGGGCCCAAAAACAGCGTCCCGGATCTCCCTATGCACCACAGTCCAGACATTACGGAGGGTGAGTGGATGTTCTCCTCCGGCCACACTTGCAGAGGGGGGATGAGCCCCATCCCCTGCAGCACTTCCACCTGCAGGTGGCACAGGGCCACCGGAGGAGGGTCTGGCCCAGGCACTACTGCCAGGTGCACTCGCCAGCTGAGGAGGGAGATGTGGGTCCACTGGAACCCGCCTTCCCTGTCGTCCTGTGTTTTGCATTATGTCATGACAGTTTGGGTTAGTAATGTACAATACCATTCACAATTAGTTGTAACAGCATGCATTAGTATTCCTATTAACCAAACACCCAGATATTCAAACCATTGAACAGCAGGCATAACACATGCATATTTTGAACAGCAATACACAGTCCAACAACATGCAGGGTTGATTGATGGCAACAGGCCATCAGGTTTGGATGTATGAACAGGGCAGATGCATCAACGTACATGCAAATATGTATGAACCAACAAGACAAATGTCCAGGGGTGTTAATTGTGATTGCACATACCAATTTCACGTGGAATGGATTATATGTGGTTATAGGGTAGGGTGAAGAAAATTTAATTAACAACTTCAAATACCAATACATATGCTGTACATTTCTAATAGCTGCAGATATATACACACTACAGTTCTGCCTACAGTTTTCTATGTCATAACTACTTCAAGTTGGTGATAGGAATGTTACTGCTACATCAATATACATTTTCATTTTTATTCATACACATTCATATCTGGCTCTGTTCGGCTACATCATCCTGCTACATTTGCTTTATATAGCTATAGACAACTGTGGATGTTTGGTATTTCAGACAACCATACTATCTGCATATTGCAGACTGAGAGCAACATATCCAGATTTTGGGACACACATTCCAGCTGCGGTACCGTTTTCAGCACATGTTACTGTTTGGTTCTGCCTGTCACATTCATTTCATTCTGTACGGACTGCAGTATACTTTATTTAGGAGTTATTACTACTTTATTGGTGGATTCATAACTCTTTCTCACACTCTCTCACTTGTTTTATTTTTACAATTCAGGATGGTACTTAATTCTAGGCTTTATTGACATGTTTTACCTGTAGTTATAACAATCCTTTCCAACAGTCTCACTTCTGTCATGTTTCTATATTTCAACAGGGATATATTTCACACATGTTTTACTCAGCTTCTGCAGCTGTACTTTTCAGCCTGATGCAGGTTATGTACTATTATATTACAGGTGGGACATCTTTATTTCAGACTTGTTTAATTTTTATGTTTGGATTACAGGCTGCATCACACTTTTGTAATCAAGCAATACTTGCAAACCCTCTTACACTGTTACTTGCACATTTTATTAATTAGTGACTACACTGCACTCTTTTGCTAACTGTCATACTTATATATTTATTTACAGTTACAGGGAGAGAATTACTGACCTGCCTGGTGGTGCAACCATGCCAACCTATTGCCATAGGCTCTACGGTTCGCAGAATGGACACCTGCAGCTGTAATATAAATAAAGTAATATTGGAATACACATCTCCATAATATCAGCTAGGTTAATTTCTTACATAAATAATTACATGTAACTTACTCAGTAGTGGGGCGTTGGGCATTTGCCAGGCCTCCTGGATCCAATGGTTCAGTTGGTCCTGCTTCCATCTCTTCAGGTCCGCATGGTGGTGACGGGCCTGCTCACCAGTCCTTGGTATCCCTGTGGCACTGGTGAGATCATGAGCCAACCGGTCCCATTGCTCAGCCCTATATGCTCCCCACAGGACCTGGCCCTGCATGAGTTGGGCCTCATGATTGTGGACAAGGAGCCAAACCATATATTTGGACTCCTCAATGCCCCACCTCTGTGCTCGGAAGCAACTACCCTCACCTACACCTGACATTCTGGCTGCAAGTCGGTTCTACAATCAGTTATTCTGTGTATTCCCGCCTATAGGGCTTATATATGCCATTTTTCCCACACTTATCTGTGATTGGCCATTTTGGAATTGTATCAGCTTCACAAAACCTGCTTAGTCATGCTCTTCTTTCTATTCATTCCTATATATATGCTATTACTGCATTTCTAAGTGCAACTGTCATGGCTTAGTGGTTCAATACCTTGACTATGGTCCCAGGAAACACCAAAACGTAGATCACCATGATGCAGTAAAAGTATAAAAACTCTTTATTAAGTCACAAGTGCTTTCGCATACACCTGTATGCTTCTTCAGGTTATAATTCAATACAGAAAATCACATGGTTATATAGCAAGAATAACTAATTAACTTCCCGCTCTTTTTCTTAGTTAATTGATAATTAAAACTAGCTTGTCTTCAATTAAGATCTCTTTAAAGAACACTCACTCTATTTTACCTTTGTGCTGCATGATCATGTTATTGTTATAAAGATGCAGTCCATATCTAATAGTCATTCTAGAAGCTCATCTTGTTTACAAGTATATGAGTATTATTTTAGTTATGTTAAAATATTACAGGTATACAATAAATATAGAACAACCTATGATTAAACAATGAACTATGTTAAATGGTAACATATTGTGGCATTAAACTAAATATTTAATGCTAAATGAGTATAAAAATATATATGTGTGTATGGGAATAATAGTAGCACCCATAAAATATGTATAAGCCTATTGACTTGACTATGGTGCATGGTATCCTGGGTTCGAACCTGGCCACTGCTTTTTATATTTTATGACTGTCTACACAGGCTAGGAGATGTGTCTGTGTAAAGGCAGTTTTGTTACAGCTTGCTCAACATTACCCGTCGGTTAGCTTGTTGGCGCGGCGTGCAGCTCCGCGCAAATGGGTTACGCTGGTTTACGCGTCATTTGGCTGTCAGCACGCATATTACGCACAGCTCAGCTATGGGCACACAGTTTCAGCGTGTTAAACTGCTGCTCAACCCTGGGCACTCATTTTACACCTGGTAAAGCACTGCTCACCTACGGGCACTCATTTTATACCTGTTAAAACACTGCTCACCTACAGGCAGATGTACTCAACTTGTTAGACTGTATCTCAGCTATAGGCACATCTGACATTTTTTTTTTATTATCTCCCATTTCTTCAAAATACATGGCCCATTTCATTACATTTTACACAAAATATAATTTTATATGTGTACATATATGTCAGGGACTTGTTTCATGCTTATTTCACTAAAAATAAAAATTGATGTTGTGGGGGCTCGAACCATGACTACCTGCTCTTCAGCCGATGTCTGTACTGCTGCGCTATTGCTTTTTGGCTTACTTTGCATATTTAGTTCTTATATGCTTTTCCACTGACTGCTAACTGTGGCTGTTACGCCCGTGCAAACGAAATGACTCACGGGCAAACATCTTTACAATTTAAAAAAAAATTATAAGATGTTCATTTCTACATTTTATGTTCATAGTCTGTGGGGGCATGTGTTGTGTTGTGTTTATTCACATTTACACGGGCTCTGCCATGGGGGTTTACTTTCGGGACTTTTACTCTTATGGGGGCATGTCCGTTTGCAGGGCTCAGCCTACGGACACGCCCCTACTGTCTTCCATCGACCATGTTAGCCTTAGGTGTGAGTCAGCATGCCCTCATGCATATGCATGGCATGCTGACATCACACCGTTTAACTGCAGCCTCCGTGTAAGCCGTGTAACACTTACACGGAGGCTTCGTGAATCCTGCCCATTATCCTGTTAACAGCAATGTACTTCATCATCTTCACAAACTTGCAAGTTTCCAGTTTGATGTCACACAGCCAAAAAGTAAGAAATGGTTTAAAAAGATGCAGATTACAGAACACATACTTCCAGGATCATAAAGTTATGTAAGACTTTATATGCACTGTTTAGCTAAGAGTTCAGAAAAGTTTAAATTCATCAGTAAAAGTCATTTGTTTAAACATGTCAGGTAATAGTGCTACAGTTAAGACACCAGTAAATCTTTGGTTTAAAGTTAGAAGAAATTGGGTAAAACAGTCTAAAAAACTGTGTTCCAGAAATGTGCTTTTAAAGTTAAAGGTTATTAGTTCAGAAATGTAACATCTTTCCAGATGCAAAAAGGTTAAATCACAACAGCACACTGCAACAGACACACTATCTCATGATTTGCAGAATGAGTCAGCTTCTGTCAGTAATTCTGATTTACATTTTTCAAACATCAGTGTAAATGCTACAGCTTATGCAATTCAAAGTATAGAGTTAAGTAGCAATATGGTAAATACAAACATAAGCCAGTGCAAATATTGCACTGAGGGGGATCAAATTTTAACCAGGTTGATAAATGAAATAATATACAGACTTCATTGCAAACTAGTGTTTCAGAGCAAAGTAAAGAAAAAAAATACATTCCATTGCTCAAGTTAGTGCTGTTGCTAGATCTATAACAAATAATATTCAGCTTATCTATAAAGGGCATGGCAGTCCAGCACCAATGCAATAAATGAATGAATGTTGTAAAGCAGAACAAGATAAACTATAAATGACAAAAAAATAAGCACTGCAGCATTAAGGTACAATAAAAACACAGTAGATATTTTGGAAGCAATCCTTCATGCAATGCATAATTAACAATAGAATTAAATATAAAAATTACCTAATCCCATGATGTTATACAGCCAATACACATTTACAAACAATAAAACAATTATATGAAACACATTTGCTTTAAGGCTGGTTTAAAGAAATCATCTTATTAATATCTGGTAAATGATCAGCATTTAGTACTCTTTCAATTCCAATCTATTGTTCATGTCCTTACCCCTAATATTTTTAAAAGTTTTTCCATAACCCCAAAAGTAAAATGATGGTCATTCCCATGATCTTTCTGATGTCGTGCTAAGGAATTAGTCATAATACCTCTTCTCATTTCTGATCTACCTTTCACTATTCTTTCTTTCAAATTTCAGGTTGACTTTCCATTATAAAAACTAGGACATTTTTTACATGCTGCTAAATAGACAATATTAGTAGAGCTACAATTAGTAACAGGAACACATATACTGTTTGAAACTAACAGGATATGTAAAACATGTAAAACACATCCGAGTTTTTATATTGGAAAGTTAACTCATCAAGGTAATTAAAAGATAAAGACTTTCATTCCATCCTCATTTAAGTTGTTTCCAGTTAAATGCAGTCTACTAGAGTCTTTTCAATTCATTCACTGTTGAAAAAGACAAAGATGCTGAAATAGGAAAATGGCGAAAAAAATTTTTA
>NC_056730.1:1036337945-1036505445 GCF_019279795.1 Protopterus annectens
TACTGGCTCTAGCCACCCCTATAGTGCCTTTTTTAGTCAAGGTTCAATTGACAAATTCACCACCCTAACAGGTACAGGCAAGAAGAATCTGAGGGTATTGCTACTCAATTCTAGAATTCTAAACCTCAAAATGCACTCTCTTGAGGCACTTCTTAAAATGGAGAACATCGACATCTGTGCAGTGACAGAGACCTGGTTCAAGGCTCCAGAGAGTACCCCTGCATTACCAGGCTATAATTCATACCACACCTTTCGACCACCTAACCTGGACCGAAACACTAAAGGCGGAGGTGTGTCCATATTCATTAAGGATATCCACATCTCCAGGCTAGTTGCTCAGCATAATGCATCCCAGATTATGCAAGTGCAACTAACTCTGGGCAAGACCGCAATCCAAATTGTAGCTTGCTACAGATCCCCTACCATGCCCCAGGATTCCCACTCCTCATTTCTTAATACATTGGAAAATATTAGGGTACAACCTAACACCCTAATAATGGGCGATTTCAACTACCCTACCATTAACTGGGAAAATTACTCATGCACCAACTCTTGTGCTCAAAGTTTTCTTGAATTCATAAATTCCAATGCCATGGATCAACTTATCCACACCCCCACCAGGGGCAGCAATATCATAGACCTGGTTATTACCAACATGGGCAACCGGTGCTCCACACCAGATGTCAGTTCCTCGTTGGTCAGATCTGACCATAAGCTAATCATCCTAGACATCCACATCCCTCCCCCACCCCCCATTAGGGAAACCACAGTAAAGAATTTCTCCAAAGCCAACTTCACGCTCCTAAAGACAGAAGTGGCAAACTTCACGACACCCATGCTGATGGACAATAGAGGTATGACTGATGAATCCTACACAAATGCACTTTATAAGCACTTACATCAGTGCATGGATCGTGCAATCCCTAACAGAACCAAGATGCTATCCTCCAAAAAAAGGAAGCCAATCTGGTGGTCCCCTGCCATAAACAAACTCTACAACAGAAGAAGGAAACTGTTGCAAAAAAGAGTAAAATCCCATGATTGGAGAAACTCCCTGGTCAGCTTCAGTAAGAAGCTGAGATCCATCATAAAATCCTTCAAAGCTAGTTATGAAAACAAAATTGCCACTGACTCTAAAGACAACCACAAAGCATTCTATAGCTATGTCAAGAATCTCAATTGCAACACTCAGATCTGCTCTGAGTTACAGCACAATGGCACTAAATATACAGAACCAACGGATATTGCCAACATCCTGGCAGATAGGTTCAGTGCTAACTTTACCCCTCTGTCATCCCCTAAAGGGCCCATCTCTATACCAGAAGAATGCAAAGTTCCTGTAATCACAGCTGCACAGGTAAAAAACATACTATCCAAAGCCAAGAACACAGCATCCATGGGAACTGATGACATCACAGGCTGTGTTCTACATGAACTACCGAACGAACTGGCACCCCACCTAAGTACCATGTTCAATCATAGCCTCACCTCAGGCTATGTGCACACTGAATGGCGCACAGCGACAGTTATCCCACTTCACAAAGGGGGAGCCACCACAGACCCTGGAAACTACCGCCCAATTAGCCTAACAAGCCTGGTCTGCA
Source organism: Protopterus annectens (assembly GCF_019279795.1). NCBI lineage: Eukaryota > Metazoa > Chordata > Ceratodontiformes > Protopteridae > Protopterus > Protopterus annectens. The sequence continues at coordinate 1,036,339,550 of NC_056730.1, forward strand.
AGGCTATGGAGCGTATCATCATGGAACTTATAAACAATGACATGGGTAATCTCCAAACTCAGGACCCCACCCAGTTCGGGTTTGTAAAAGGCAGATCATGTCTCCCAAACCTGATAGACTTCTTTGAAGCAGTCACCAAAGCCATAGATGAGGGTAAGGTGGTTCACACAGCCTATCTAGATCTCGCCAAGGCTTTTGACACCATCCCCCACTCTGGAATTATAGATAAACTCACTAAACTAGGTATAAATCCCTATGTCACAAGATGGGTTGCCAACTGGCTCACTGACAGAACCCACACTGTGAAAGTAGCAGACCCCAAATCCAGCTTCAGACCAGTGACAAGTGGAGTACCACAGGGTTCAGTCCTGGATCCTCTCCTGTTTGGTATCTACTTCTCTGAAGTACAGGCCAACACAGAAGGTCTTTGGCTAACGAAGTTCGCAGATGACTGCAAACTAGGAGCCATAATCAAAACTCCAAAAGATGTGTACATCCTACAAAAGGGCCTTGCTGAGACAGATGCCTGGTGTCAAAGCCATAGCCTCAAGCTCAATGCCAAAAAGTGCATTGTCATTCCTTTTGGTAAAAACTCAGTACCCATGAACTACCACATAGGTGGTAGTCTACTTAATGCCGAAAGTGTGATAAGAGACCTTGGGACACAGGTGGACAGTAGTCTCTCCTTTGATAATCACATCGCCACAGTAGTCAGGAAATCCTTCTATGTGGCACACCTCATCACAAAAGCTTTCTCATCCAGGAAAAAAGAGGTCATTGTTCCCCTCTACTCGTCACTCATTAGACCCATTATAGAGTACAATGCCCCTTTTGGTACGTACCTCATAAGACAGCTACAACAACTGGAAAGGCCACAGAAATACCTCACAAAGAGGATTACTGGCCTCAAAGAGATGCCCTATGCAGACCGTCTCAAAAAACTGCAGCTTTACTCCATTGCATATCGCCTACTCAGAGGCGATCTCTGCCTAACACACAAAGCTATGTCAAACCCAGAGCTTTTAGACATGCTCCACTTAAAGAAATCCCAATCCCTATGAGCTACACGCTCTAGGGACCTAAACCTCGTCACCACAGTAAACAGAACATGCTGGAGGGATAGATTCCTGTCCCAGAGACTTCCCATACTCTGGAACAAACTACCTATCTATATCAAACAAAGCTCCTCATTAGCACTGTTCAAGAAAAATCTTAATGATTGGATGGGAGATAGGAAATTCACCCCGTGGATCACTTCTATGGCTCTGCTTGACAGTGGCACAGGAAGATAATTTTCTTGGGTGGGGAAAGCCAGGGTACCTTTGGCTAGGCTTATATAGGCCCTAGGGCCAATAGCCTAGTACCTACCTATGAACCTATGAACCTATGAACCTATGATAGCATGATACCGGTATTACCTGGTGTCAGTGGCATCTGTCCACACAAGGCATGTTTTTCAGGCATGGTATGCCCTTTGTGGGTCACAGTTGATGGCACCACAGATGTTGCAGTGGGGAACATGAGGAAGGTGCACTGTCGGCATGTACATGCCTATTGGACTGATGGATGGGGTGCTATGCCCTGTGTAGCCCACTGCAATCACACCATAGTTACTATCAGTGGGCAATATGCAGGGTACTCCCAACATAGCAGTTGTTGATTAGGCAAGTGTGTGTGTGTGTGTGTGTGTGTGTGTGTGTGTGTGTGTGTGTGTGTGTGTGTGTGTGTGTGTGTTTGTGTGTATGAAACATGGGTTGAGAGTGTTCTCTGGGTAATACTAGGGTTGCTCACTTTGTTTGCCTGGCCTTGATGTCGCATGTAGGGGTATGGATTTGCACCCCAACCTATCGGATATTTCACATCTGTTATTCCTGTACAGTGGACATTGTGATATATACTAGGGCCACCATATAATAAAGTTGCAAAACCCACTCCCCATTGAGCCCAGTTGTTACATACTCGCAACCACCTCCACACAGGATATGAATTACAAACACACACATACACACACACACACACACACACACACACACACACACACACACACACACACACACACACACACACACACACACACCTGTCATGTCTGGGATTAGAACTCCTACCCAACTAGTTTATTACACTATAGCACTATGCAGTTATAGGACATGCCATGGAGATTATTGCAGTACTCCTTCCCCAAAGGTATTTTTCACAGTGAATGACATCAGCAGGATTGCCAAAGTAGGGCATTTGAATTGTAGTGAGTGTGACTAGCCTAAAATGCATTGCTCCCTATTCAGACATATAAGCACACACAAAACATCCATAACTGCCATATGTGGGAATAGAACCCCTACCAGAGTTCTATATCACATGACAGCGAGAAGTTGTTATATGATGCACCATGGAGATTACTGGAGGTCTCCTTCTCTAAATGTGAAATTCACAGTGAATAACATCAGCAGCCTTGCCAAAGTAGGGCATTTGAATTGCAGTGAGTGTGACTAGCCTAAAAAGCATTGCTGTCTACACAGACAGAGACACAAACACACACACATGGTCGCCATGCCTGGGATAAGAACTCCTACCTATTTCATCACACTACAGCAGTATGCAGTTATAGGATGAGCCACAGAGATTACAGGGGTTACAGGTTTCCCAAAGATGTATTTCACAGTGAATGACATCAGCAGCCTTGCCAAAGTAGGGCATTTGAATTGTAGCTAGTGTGACTAGCCTAAAATGCATTGCACCCTACACAGACATAGAAACACACACAAAACAGCCATGTGTGGGAATAGAACCCCTACCAGAGTTCTATATCACACTACAGCATGAAGCTGTTATATGATGCACCACAGGGATTACTGGAGTACTCCTTCCCCAAAGATGTATTTCACAGTGAATGACATCAGCATCATTGCCAAAGTAGGGCATTTGAATTGTAGTGAGTGTGACTAGCCTAAAAAGAATTGCTCTCTATACAGACAGAGACACACACACACACAGTTGCCATGTCTGAGATTAGAACTCCTACTCCTACCTAACAATTTTATCACACTACAGCAGTACGCAGCTATAGGACATGCCATGGAGATTACAGGGCTACATCTTTCTGAAAAGTGTATTTCACAGTGAATGACATCAGCAGCCTTGCCAAAGTAGGGCATTTGAATTGTAGTGAGTGTGACTAGCCTAGAAAGCATTGCTCTCTACAAAGACAGAGACACACACTCAGTTGCCATGTCTGGGATGAAAACTCCTACCTCACCATTTTATCACACTAAAGCAGTATGCAGTTATAGAACGTGCCATAGAGATTACTGGGCCACAGCTTTCCAAAAGGTGTATTTCACAGTGAATGACATCAGCAGCCTTGCCAAAGTAGGGCATTTGAATTGTAGTGAGTGTGACTAGCCTAAATAGCATTGCTCTCTGCACACACACACACACACACACACACACACACACACACACACACACACACACACACACACACACACACACACACACACACAAACACACACACACACAGAGGTGCCATGTCTGGGATTAGAACTCCTACCTAACTAGTTTATCACAGTACAGCAGTATGCAATTATTGGACGCACCATGGAGATTACGGGGCTGCAGCTTTCTGAAAGATATATTTCACAGTGAATGACATCAGCAGCCTTGCCAAAGTAGGGCATTTGAATTGTACTGAGTGTGACTAGCCTAAAATGCATTGCTCTCTACACCAACAGAGACACACAGACACAGTTGCCATGTCTGGGATTAGAACTCCTACCTAGCTCATTTAACACACTACAGCAGTACTCAGTTATAGGATGTGCCACGGAGATTACTGGGCTACAACTTTCCCAAAGATGTATTTCAAAGTGGATGACCTCAGCAGGCTTGTCATAGTAGGGCTATGGGGAGGGCAGTGTGTGTGCATGGGCCATAACCCATTAATCTAGAGGTCGCCACACCATATGCGGGCACACACAGGGTTATATTCCACAGGTATGCGTATACAGCTGCTAGATGACTACTTCCTTGTACAGGCATGTTGCACAGCTAGCACTTGCACCACATAGTCTGTAATGCTGACAGATACCGGTGGCTAATATCTGCAGTGAGTGACATCTGAACCTCATGTGGTTGTAGCCATTTGGCTGTGTGCTGGGTGGGACAGGCCTCATAATGGATGGCTCCTTGTCACAGTCACTCTCTTCCACACATCTATGTACGTCTACTTTTGGCTTATTATAGTGTGTTGTCCTTGGATATATGTCTGTATTCCTATCCAGTGTGTGTGCAAAGCATGAGTGGTGCATACTGAGGAGTGTCTGCACTAACATCTGCAATTGCTAGATATTTCTGGTCCACTGTTGTTTGCAGACATGGGCTTCATTTGCTTAAGTGTGTGAGCATGCCCAGTATGACCTTTCAGTATGTTGTTGTCTGACATTGCCTTCATTTCTCTGTGTGTAAGCATGCCCAGTATGCCCTTCTGAATTGAACGTGTGGATCGATTCCAGGTAATTTGTACTCCAGTGCAGACCTTTGCGTTGTACACCTACAGGTAGCAAACTGTTTCTCCAGGATATCAGTCAATCATTTTGCAATATGGGGACAAAGTGTACAGGGGATAGTGTGTACTGTAGGTGATTGTGTCTGTGCTGCTTCAGCTACATGGTACTGCTGTTAGCCAAAATATTCAGACATGTATACTTTTATACACTGTGATGTTATTCTGTCCTTACATACTGTCAGATGAACATTCCTGCTCACAGTGATGTCTTGTGGGACAGGGGTGACTGCAGCTGTGTGTGGTATTGTGGGCAGATGCCTACATATTCATGGTAGGTTATGCCATCATGGAAGTGGAGCTGCAGACACTTGCTGCTAGGTCTGTGTATCCAGTTCAGCACCTTGGTACAGTGCTGGCAGAGGATCCCATACTTGTACATTCATCAACATGACAGTATGGCCTTATATTGCTATGGCAATACCTCAAAGCTGTACAGATTCACACAGGTTATCCAGAGGCAGGGGCCATGAGTCAGGACATTACCCCTATTGTGGTGTATGGGCAGGTATATAGCCACCCATTTATGTGTTTACAGCCAGGGATAGTGTGTGCACACAGCTTTGTGTCGGACCTTGCACATTCCATGCTGCCCACGCTCCCATCCCCCTCTGTTATTCTATCCTCTTCCTTACATTATGCATACATTTTCTGATACTTTCCCTAAGGTTATCACCCCATCACAGCTGTGTGTTGGTGTTGGTCCACAGTTCATGCAGTGAGACATGGTGGACATGTTACTGTGGTTTGTCCACATGGCCTTTCATATGGCTTATGCGGAGTGTGTTGTGTTGTTATTTGGATGTCCATGATATAACATGCATTGGCAGTATGTGTGAGACACAGGCCCTTGGCAGAGGTCTGTGGGCCATTAGGTGTTGATGCGGGCCAGATGTCGCAGGCCGTTGCATTCTGTCAGTCCTACAGTCTCAGACCACCATACAGTATATTCCCCTGGGGTAACAGGGTAGATGTGCTAGGTGTTTATGCCAATATCTTCTATCAGTCTTGATCAGGTGGTGTGGATGCTGGCAGGGTCCTACCTACAGCTAGCAACACACCTGCATGGGACACCTGCGCTGCATGCTGCATTCTTATGCTATTGCCATATACAGGTGGGGTCATATTGTACCCATTCCCCCACAGCAAGGGTACAACCAGAGAGGTACCTGTGGGTGGTGTTTGCATGAGCTGGGTGCATGTGTGCTATGGACACTACTTGCATCTGACACACAGATATGCATTGGGCATTCCCGTTATGCTTGCATGTGCAGATACATCAGCTGTTTCCCAATACATCAGTACTACCTGCTTTGTGATCTGCAAGTGTTTGGGCAGACAACACCGGTATCCCCTACTACAGGACCAGATAATGTGATGCATACCTGTATGTACAATTCCAAGGGTGTGTCCATTTCACAGTGACACAATGTATACTGTATGTCTGGGGTACTTTCCCCTGTGTACTGCTTGTATATTTGCTAGACCACCTAATTCAAAATAACTTACTTTCCAACTCTCAACCTGGTTTCAGACCTTCCCACAACACTACTACTGCCCTGCTTTCCTTTACTGATGGTATTAATAAAAATTGTAACCTCAATATGCTTTCTTCTGCACTGTTTATTGATCCGTCCAAGGCTTTCGATATGGTAAATCATGAGATACTTATAAATATCCTCAAATCCCTGTCACTAGATGCCTTAGCTATAAAATGGTTCCAGTCCTATTTGGATAACAGACAACTGGCTGTGCTTTGGCATAACATTCTATCTACCCATCTGCCCATTAACATTGGTATCCCTCAAGGGTCCATATTAGGACCTCTCCTGTTTTCTATACTTATCAATGACCTTCACCTAGCAATCCCCCATGCTCCATGCATATATTATGCAGATGATTCCACACTTATATGCTCAGACACAGCTATATCTGAACTTCACTCCTTTACCCAAAAGGTGTTTAACACAGTTGAACAATGGTTTACACAGCGCTGTCTCTTTCTGAACCCCAAAAAAACTAAACTCCTCCTTTTACTCCTACTTGTAAGTCCCCCCCCAATAGACTTCACAGTAACATCTAATAATGGTACTCTCATATCCCCAGATCCAACTACCAAACTACTAGGTATCACCATAGATAACAACCTTAATAAAATGGAAAACTCCTACAATAACATAGCCAGATTTGCTACAGGTAACCATTTCAGAACACACCACTGTTTTAATCTAAAGCAGCTAGGATGGCTTGAAGTACAAAGTCAGCTTAAATTCCACCAACTGACCATTGCCCATAAAACCCTTTACCAACCTACCAATACAACCCTCATTATCCCCTACAACAATCTAAAGACCTTACAGTCATCACATAAACTTCTTGTAAATATTTGTAAATCAAACAACAGGGCTGTGGACACTCTTTTCTCTAATACTGTTGGAAAATCCTGGAACCTTCTTCCTAGTGAACTTTCCTCTCTTCCCTCTATATCACTCTTTAAAACCAAACTGAAACTTTTCCTCAGAACACACTGGTTTGCCCCTGTACTAAACCTGACTGATCAACTAGCTCTTCTTACTTGGGTCAACCTACCCTCCTCTTCTCAGTAATCAAGTTCCTTTTCTTAATAACAACTGACCTTGTTCTTCTAGATACTATTACTTACATCTTCAGAATCTCATTAAGGAGACTAATTTTACTAATATATTGTGTAATTCAGCTCCTACTTTTTCTTTATGACTACTTGTATACTAATATATTGTATAATTCACCTGCCATATTTTTATTCATGATGTATTGCAACTACATTTTGTATTGTACTAATTGTATCTGTATATTTTGCACTATGTTATGAACAAATGACCTCTTTGATTATTCTCTGCACTGTACCAGCAATATTCATTGTATACATTAATTTTTGTATATGTGATTTTGTTTTGTTTCCTTGGAGCTTATCTCCCCAGACCTCTACTGAAAATGGACATATATCCAGTTAGACTAGCCTGGTCAACAAATGTAAAATAATAAATAAAAATAATATATCTAGCCCAGCAGCCATGCCATGTCAGTCTTTCAGATGGTGACACATATTACCACCATACATTTACAGTGGCTTACTGCTAACATGTGTTATACTGGTGGGTATTGTCTTTGGCACTGCAGTTATGAGGACTTGTCCCTGTCATCAGCAGTAGTGGGCAATGACCACCAGGTCTTACCTCAACATGCATACATACTGACCACTCTCACACAATATGAAACACACACCAACCTAGCACACACACCTGCATATTGTGTAGATGCTACAACCTATCCTGCTACCTTGGTCACCTCTGTGCATCTGTGCTCCACTGGTATTATACCTACACATACATGTTACTACATTTCTACATAGGGTTGTGGGTGGGCACACCTGACTGTTATGACGTGTGTACATCGGATTGGGGGGCCACACCAGACCATTACTACATTTCTAAATAGTTTTGGGGGGGCACACCTGACTGTTACTACATTTCTAAGTAGGGTTGGGGGGAACACACCTGACTGTTTTTACATTCCTACACAGGATTGTGGGAGGGGGGCACACCTGACTGTTACTACATTTCTGTGCTGGGTTGGGGGAAGGGGCACACCTGACCATTCCTATATTTTTACAAAGGATTGTGGGGGGACAGACCTGGTGGTTTCTACATTTCTATACAGGATTGGGGGGGGCACACATGACTATTTCTACATTGCTTCACAGGATTGGGGAGGGAGGGACACCTGACTGTCTCTACATTTCTACACAGGATCGGGGGGACAGACCTGACTTTTACTACATTTCTACACAAGATTGTGGGGGGGGGGCACACCTGACTGTTACTACATTTCTGCACAGGATTGGGGGGCACACCTGACTGTTTTTACATTTCTACATAGGATGAGGGGCACACCTGACACTTGTACACATTTGCTATGAATGTACTGGTATGTCAAGTACTCCATTTCATTATGTATTCTAACCTATCATGCTGACTAGAGACATATCAGTGTACTACAGGTCTTAGCTTTGATTGACCTACATATTAGTTTCTGACTTCCTACCCTTCAGAACTAACATCCCACTGCCTGACCTGCTGTAGTCTGTCTGTGTAGCCCTGGGCATCATTCAGAGGCCATAGCACAGCCTTTGTTTGTGTTTGTCTACACCTGTCCTGCTGGCTGAGACTATTGTTGGGTATGTGAACCTCCCTGACTGGCATGTGTGAGTCATATGGACAGACATGTGGCCCAGCACATTTCCTGCAGTGGGTTTTGTCACCCTGTGTAGTACTGGCTACTATGGTGACACCAGTATTTGTTACAGATCTCATGGTGCCACTATAGGTGTCTACTATCTGCTGGCATACCATTCAGCCACCCGATTACCTTGCATGCTCACATCCATACCATAGATATAGGTAACAACACATTCTACTCCATTAGGCAATTGGTAGGTTGAGTGACTTACCTTGTGGGTGTCCCAGTATTGAGGGTGGTGCTGCAGGGCTGCCTATGTCAAATGCACATAGTACACTCCCTACACATGGTTGAGCATAGGTAGTGTCATGTTTGGCATCCCCTTTACTGTATGTGAGAGTCAGAGAGAGGTGTTATTCCCAGGGTCCCTCCTGTGTCAGTGTATGTGATATGCCTTGCCTCTTTGCCAAGGCCAGGGCATACTGGGCACACCTCCTTCTGCCTACTGGGGCAGGCTCAGGTTGTTCCTCCTCCAAGTCACTCTGTGCCTGTGCAGGCCTTGACAATGGTGTTGGGCTGTGTGCGCCTGCCCCGTGCTATTCCTGCTGCAGCTTTTTCCACAGGATCATATGGTGTAGCATGGAACATACGATGACAATTTGGTTACCTGTAGCTGGTGAGTACTGCAAGGCTCCACCAGATGTATCTAGGCACTGGAACCATGACTTGAGCATCCCAAACACACACTATTTTATAATTCTGATCTGTGCATGCGCCTCATTATGGAGTTCTTGTTCAGATGTGTGTGCATTTCTGATGGGTGTCATCAGCCACGGCTCCAGTGCATATCCAGCATCCCCCACCATGTGACTGTAAGGGATGTCCCCATTGGCAAATCTGTGGTACAGCTGCGTCAGATGCCAGATGTGGGAATTGTGATAGCTTCTAGGGAAGCCAGCACACACATTCATTATTATAACCTGGGCATCGCACACGACCTGGCAGCTGATGGAGGAGAAGCCCTTGCAGTTGATGTAGACACTACCCTGCTCACCAGGTGATGCTTTGATGCATATGTGTATGCAGTCTATAGCACCAACTTCCTCAGGGTATTCTGCTATTTGGAGGAACAGTTGCACATTGCTGGCCAACTCCTCACTGGTTTTCGGGAAATATACGTGCTCACCGGCATATGCTGACATGGCATCCAGGAACTGGTGGAGTACCCTTGATGCCGATGCCTGTGAGATCTCCATCATATTCCCAGTTGGCCTTTGGAAGGTTCCTATAGCTAGTATTTTTAGGCCTACACATACCTTGTTATGCACTGGGATGGGTTCCCCTCTGTTAGTTCTGTGTGTCAGGCGTGGCCGGCACAGCTCAACAATTTGCTGTAGGAGGTCCCTGTCCACCCTATAGTGCTTCACTATCTCCAACTCATGTAGCCTGTGGTAGGCAACCCTTGGTCTGTGCACTCTTCTCTGTCTCCTCACTGTGGGTTGATCAATAGCATTCACAGCCTCACCACCCTCAGCCTCTTCCACAAGTTGTATGATAGCTCTTGCAGCCCCTATCATTTTGTTGGTTTGCTAAAACTCCCCTGCTTGTATACACCGGTGGTGTAGAGTATGGGAAAAACAGAAGGGAAGGTGTTTGCATAGTTTATGGTCTGCTGCCTGTGTAATTGGCTGATTCTGATACATTTCACCTGCCAGCTATGCTAGTTTTTTCTAGATTACCTTCCTACTGCTATTTTCCTTTCCCATTGCCTTCCTGTTTAAGCCCGGGGGCACGCCATGCAAACACAGTGCTCAAATGTGCAAAGAGCTGCTATTTCCTGGTTTACTTTTTTTTTTTCTTTAAAACCCAGTGCGTGGCATGGCGCGCACAACCAGTTAGGCAATGTAAAGAGTGCTAGGCAGCCTCAGACACACCCCTTTGCCTAGTTGTGCTAAGCTAGGAGCAAGCCTAAGCCACAGGGCTCCAATCTGCTTACAATATGCCTGACAACCCCCCCCCCCCATGATATCAGCTAACTCCTAGGCTTGCACCAAGCTTTTTCTGCTCTTACTCTGTTGGGAGCTGAGTAGCATGCAGGGGAGATCTGGGATTCACTATCATTCCCCTCATTTGCATAGGATTGCCTGCTAATGCATCTTTACATGTCTCACACTAAGTCTCCCCCCTTAGCAACCACTATTCACTATCCATGTTGTATTCTGCCTGCCATTGACTGTAATGGCAAAATAGTGATTTTAGTTAGAATGCTTATTTTAGGTTTATTTTCTTATCCCCCCCCCCCGATCCCATTTGAGCGCCGCTGCCCTACGCTTAAACAGCCGAGATTGGCTCAAAATAAATAAAAGTTGATTCTTTTTACAACTGTTTTCCATGCCAGTGGCCTTATACTTGACCATTGGCATGCTTTCTAAATGATATCCACCCTTTATTTGGAGCTGTCATGGCTCCATTTTGGAATTTGCAGAAATGTACTCCGTTACTGGTGGAGTACATTTCTGCAGATTATACTAGTCCTGCATGGCCAGTTTCCAGCTTCCTGGATTGCAAATTCACTTCATTCTCATGGATTTCTCCTGCAAATGTGGTAATTTGCATACAGGGGCTGAGTCCATGCAGGACTAGTGCAGGAGCGCTCGTGCATGCCCCTACAGGTTATTCCTGGATCGCATGATGGACATATTGCCTGCTGGAGCTCCTGCACTAATCCTACACACTGTGCAAGGCTTGCAGAATCTGGGGGCATTTCTTGTCATTCTGACTTTAGTTCCCAGGCTTACAATCATTGATGCAGCTGTAGCATTTAGCATCTACCCGTGAAAAGACACAGCCTTCAGATATTTTGGCAAATGGTGGAAGTCATAAAATAATTTACATTTCTCCACATTTAAAGACGATATGAAAAACTTCTCCAGTACAGACATTCTGTCTCCTGTTGACTGAAACTGTAAGATAACATCCTTTTATTATGTGGTTATAAAGTAATTTAAGTTTTCAGCTATTCTTCCAAAGTTAACTTCTTGTGTTTCAGTTTCCATTGTTGTTAAAATATATATTGAAACAGTTACAATAGTGTATAGAAATTTCTACTCAGTACTTTACAAAATACCTCTTCTGCAGACAAGTCTGTACAATATGACATACAGTTCTAATACATCTGTAACACAAGCACCTTACATGAAGCATGTTGACATTCACAAATGACATATAATTATTTACAAAATTCTGGATAGCTGGGCTGGCAGTAACCCTTTTCATGACACCAGACAATGCTCACAACCTTTATTTAAGAATGTGATGGCTGTGTACTCCTAGCATCACAAATAGTCACCCCTGAATTAAAACACTTGTAACGGCTGGACTATCAAGGTAAGTGCTGAACCTGGAATAGAAAAATAAATGGCAGAGAACACAAATGAATAGCATATCTTTGCATACTTAGTTACCTGCTAATGTAATTAAGTAGAATGTGAGTAATTTCTACAATAATGACATCAATATGTGACAGCACTGACTTATGACAATAGCCGTGTTCTTTATCAATTAATAGGCATCATGTTTTACAGATATACACATTACAAAACCTGCAAGAAAGCAGTACAATTTTAAAAAGAGCATCACAATCACATAAATACTAAGCACTCAGTCAGCTATGCATCCTGGGCATCAAACAAAAGAACTATGTATCCTTGAATCCAAAAGTTAGAAAATCAAGGGTTTGGCGCAGCTATCATAATTTGCACAGGGTGTTGTTGGGGGAACAGGACAAGAGTGACATAAAAGGTAGTGAGTGCATGTGAGTAAGATAGACAGGCAGGCAGACAGAAAGTTTGATAAAGTATCAAATGGCCACTGAATCAGAATGAGCTGTGAGTCTCATGAATGACCCATGTAACTGTTATGTGAGTGTCTGTATGGGCACTCAAGGAAAAATATGTGTGTGTGAGTGTCTGCAAGAACACAGCCAAGCTCTGTGTAGCTCTATGTCATAGTATGTCAGACAGCAGACAGGTGTGAACCATGCATGGTAGAGGTAACAGTTCACCGTTGCCCACCCCCCAGTATGAGAACTGGCTTTGCAAGTAGCTGCATGGGCACATCCATGCCCATGGTCAAATGTACTGCTCCTACATGAATGTGACTGATGTATGCTGGACGAGCTCTCATTACAGGTACCCCATGGCATATCACATCTGTGTTGGGCACCTCAATCACTGCCAGAGAAGTGGAAGTAGTACCACTATGGGAGCATGATTGGGCATGGCCACGCTGGTTAGCATCAAATTATGTGGCTGACCTACATTGACGTAGATGCTGTCCCCCTTCCAGCAGACATTTCATCACAGACACTGTGCATTCCATCATGTCATTCAGCCAATCCAGTGAATTGGTCAAATGGCAGAGACAGTCATGCACATCAGCCTGTGCTACATATACAATCCTAAGCATGTCTTGGCCATATAATGTGCCTTTGCCTCCACGACAACCCTAAACTTACATTGAGTGGCAAGTAAAGACACACTAGGATTAGATGGAGGGTGGACAGCAGGCGTTTTTCGAGCACCTTTACCAACTCTCCTGCATAGCACCTCAGTCTAGCATTGCCCAGAGTTAAATGCCACTGAAGCAGCATTAACCAAACTACCCTAATCAAGTGTGTCACCCTCCACATGTTCAAAATTTGAGGGCTCAGTGGAATAAGTATGCATAGGCCTACTGATTGTGTCTAAGAGAAAAACACGGGAGGGCTGAATATCAAGCTCAGTGTCAGATTCAACCACTGCACTCCCTGACTGTGCCTCTGTTTGACCACCATCATCATCAGAGTCTGCTGACACTCTCTCATCATGTTATAAGAGTCCTACACTTCCACTGTCAGGATCACCTGTGATAATAATCAAGAAACACAGGAAGGAAATGAATACCTACACTAAATTTTTAAAGCAGTTAATATGATAACAAACTAACATTGGTCACACTATTGCAGATGGTAAAGAAATACAAACACCCATTACATCCACCTCACACATAGAGATAAATGCATATATCTGACAAACGTTCATCAATAATCAAAGAAAAACTGTTTGTCTTACCATGTGCAGATGACTCCACACTTGGTAGGGAGGGTGGTCCTGGAAGAAATGAAGCAAGATAAAGACACAATCATCACAACTGCAATAACCCAGAGGAACAGTGAATATACAACTTTTGCCTATATGTCCTTTAACAATACTTTTAACTGAAACTTGGATGACATGTCCACCCAAAGCCCATGTGTCATGAATAAAAATGTGTCATTATGTCCATGAATTTTTCATAGTTTCATCAAAACAAATCAAAACAAAAAACACATGAGCTATTAATTAAAATTGTCTGTATTTTATTTAAAATCACATATTACAATGTGACATGTAAAAACACAACCAAAGGGAGGGCATTTGTTATATATTTGTTCAGACTCATGTGTGCCCTGCACCCATGTATTTGAAAATGAACATTTTAGTAGTGGTTCCCAAATGTCAACTACACTACAGAAATAAACAACACAAGTGTGTTGTTACATCATCTAAAGCTTTATACTGACAATAGTCATTCAGATTGTCTTAGACACATATTAATGTGGCCATCAGTTCATCACAAATATGAATGCACATGCATGCACAGTGCATCCATGCTGATCACAAAACATGTGTCTGTGTCTCTTTGTGTGACTGTAAGTGTGTAATGTGCACAGTACATTGAGAAACAGGTGCATATGTGTCAGTTCTACAACATGCATTCCTGACAGTTTTTTTGCATCTAGTTTGAGAAGCTGTCTTTTAAAGTATACCTGCACATTGGAAACACAGCAGGAAATACAAAATCCACACTTTGCACACCACTCTCATACAGGGTTACCCACATCATGTAAAGACGATGGCATCATCTGTAAAGACCAATATGACAAGGCAAAAACATAAGTTGGGAATTGTGCAATCATTAACTACTGTATTCTGAGGTTGGGTTAACTTACCACAACAGCACATTATGCATATGGCTCTATGTATGTGTAAATGTGTAAATGTGTGTGCATAGTCAGAAGGACATGAGTCTATATCCTACTGTCAGCTATCCAGTCCCATACAAAACAAATATTTTGACAGCTGCACAATGCCTGCTCAGCCATTTAAATCTGGCCTCTCAACATCTTCTGCCAAACATACAATGATGATGTCATCTGCTATAAAAGTGTCCAGCAGCAGGGTAAAAGTTAGTCTTGTGCTATGGCACTTGTTTTAAATATTGAGTTTTCCAGCTTGTGTAACTAGTTAGGTGGGGGGGGGGGTTAATCTCACTGCAGTCAACTGGTGTTTGTGTGTGAAATCAGAAGAGCATCAGTCTGTATCCTACTGTCAGCAGTCCAGTCCCATGCAGAACAAATGTTTTGTCAGTTGTACATGACTACACAGCCATTTCATATATACTTTCCCACATTTTCTCTCAGACTTCCAATGATTATGCACATGACTACACAGACATCTAATACAGACCTCCCAACATCTTCTCTCAAGCATCCAATCATTACGTCATTGGCAATGTATTGCCAAGCAACAACTTGAAATGCACTTCTACTGTGGTGCATTTTTTAAATACTGTGTTCTTTAGCTTGTGTAACTAATTAGGCAGGGGCTCTAATCTCACCACAGTTGACTTTATGTGCATAGTCAGAAGAATATAAGTATGTATCCTACTGTCAGCAATCAAGTACCATTGTTCTGCATGCCTACAGCCATTTTATACATGACTCCCAACATCTTCATACTGTGTTCTGTAGATAGGTAGGGGTTCTTGTCTCACTTTGATCAACTGGGATATGAATGCATGTGTGTGTGTGTGTGTGTGTGTGTGTGTGTGTGTGTGTGTGTGTGTGTGTGTGTGTGTGTGTGCGCATTTGTGTTTAGTTAGTTCACATTCTAGAGACCATTTCAGAATAGCATGTGAGACACTCCTGCTACCATCACCTTCTCTCCAGACACTGCTGATATCATCATCTACAAAGAGATGTCTGCCAATCAGAAAGTCAGTGCTGTGTTGCTTGTGTTAAGTACTGTGTTCTGTATATAGTATGGTAGGGGTTCCAGTCTCACTGCGGTCAATGATTATGTGTTCATTCAACAATCAGTATGCTGACAATTTTAGAATGGTATGCAAGTCCACAGCTATGTCAGACACTCCTCCGAACATCTTCTTATAATATACATTGATGATGTCATCCTGTATAAAGTGCACTCTGACAGCTTTCAAGTCAAACTTGTGCTGTAGCTGTAACATTAAGTACTGTGTTATACAACTTCTCTAACTAGATATATAGGGGGTCTAATCTGACAGCAGTCAAGCTGAGTGTGTATATATTCAAGTAATATTGTTGAGAAAATTTTACATCAAGATGTGACTCCTCATCAATGTCAGGCACCCCTCCCAATATTTTCTTCTCACCCTACAATGTTGCTGTCATACTCTAAAAAGTACAATGTGATGGTGTTAAAGTCAGACATATGTGGTGGTGCTAGTGTTGCACTGTATGGGATTCAGCTTGTATACCTACACAAATGTAATGCTCAAAACAGACTCAGTCTACTGCTATGTGTGTGTGTGGTTGGTGGTACATTAGGGTCACTGTATGATTTTTTTAACTGCTTTTCATTTCTCTACCACTTAAGAGAACTTTTAACACAGCTCCATGCATTTAGCATCCTCTTTTTCTCTCTGGCCACATGACATCTTTCCTGCAGAGGAGTGGATGATGTTCTCATCTCAAAGATCCATACACATCATTAAGCAGAGTCCTTCCGTAAGCCTCTTCTGGCCATCTCCAGACCAGTGTATGTGTGATTGGTAATTCTGTCATGGGAAGGTGCACATGTCACATATGGGCAGAGGTGGTATGTAATGCAATCAAACAAATACACACATATACACATAACATTACTATCTTCCATCATATAGATATAGGCAGTTTGGTTTCAATAGTATAATAATGTATAAGATTTTTTTGTAATGTTGGCCATTAGCTTAGTAACGTCCTATGACCCTATGAACAGTTCACATTTCATGCCCTGTGCTGAGGTGTGGATGTACAGTAGGCCTACAAGAGGGTATTACAATCTGTGATGTGAGGTAATGTATTGATGGCCACTGCTGCCTTTTGATTACATGTCCCTTCCATAAAAGCTGTTTTAATATATCTCCTGAGAACTGTTGACATGATATGATACTGTGTATATTGTTCGCTTAGGAAGTCGTGTGTTTTTGTGGTGGAGCAGCTCAACATTCTACGCAGTTGTCATTCAACCATCACAGTAACATCTGCAGTATGGCACATGTGTGTCTATGTATACCTGCCATCATTAAATGCTCCATGACATACATCAATATAAATTCATATTGATTACATTGGCACATAGATCTTGTTTCATGCAGACGTTGTAATGCTGGCATACACAAAAATATCACATGCTTTAATTCAATTGTAACCTTGGGGGATTCATTGTATGCACAACTGTGTTGCTGTTCCCAAGGATTATTGAGGTGGTCACCAGCACCATTGTGTGACTGTCAGCATTTTTGTCAGCAACTGTTCTGCATGAGCCACACGCAACTTATTTGTAATGTGCCCATATATGGTATCAGGCCACTCAAACACAGTTCTCCATTGGAAATCGTATAGGCATATGTTGTGCAACTGATGTAATTATGTAATATTGGTAGAGCTGTATGACTATGTGAAGAGTACCATTGTGTAGCATGTGATGCATAACCAAGGTTATATTTGGAAGTGTTGTCACAAATCATTTATTTAAATCAGTGTGAAATGTTAATGGGAATGCGCATCTAAGTGCAGAGCTGTCTGCAGATGCCACCAGCCATACTCAGGTGGAGAAAATAGACAATCTGCAAGCTGACAGTTTGTCTCCCACTTCATCCCCCTGTCCCTACTGGCCATCAGTGAAAATATACATGCAAACATTACTCAGTTTATTTTCTCAGGACAGCAGCACATCTGTGTGCCCTCTAAAGCTAAAAACACAGACTCAATGGGCCCTGACAGCATTACAGGTTGCCTATACCATGTCTTAAAACCTGACCTAGCATAAACAGTTGGATTCCCTACTTAAACACAGCCTCAAAACAGAGTATGTTCTTGATGAAGGGTGTACAGCAACAGTTATCTGTCTGAACAAGGGAGGACCATCACCTGATGCAGGGACTTATAGTACCATAAACCTGACTCTCCTCATCTGTGAGGCAGACCAACGACTCATCATGGACTTTTTCTAAAAGTACACATATAATCTCCCGACTGTGTACCAAGCCCATTTTTGATTTGTTAAGACTACATTATGTCTGTTAAAACCGGTTGATGTCTTCAAGAAGATCACCAAGCCATACATGAAGAAAAGACTGTCAACTCACATAACTTGGTCTGGCAAACACATCTGAATGAATCCACTCGTGTTAGAGAGAAACTGTCTCAAGTGGGCATAAACTCCTACATCTCCAAGTGGGTAGACAAAAGGATCACAGACAGGACACATAATGTTGAAGTGTGTGAAGTCACCTCTAGCTAGAGTCCAGTGACCAAGTACGTATCTTTGAGATCTGTAATAGGCCCTTTCCTGTTCAATATTTCAGCCTCAAAAATCAAGACAGACTTACACATCTTTTGTCTAACATCTTTGTGAACGACTGAAAATTGTGGAGAGTCATTACATACAAGAATACTATAGGTATAATGCAGAAAGTATTAAAACACACAAATGATTGCTGCAACAGCCATGGAGACACACTAGATGAACAAAAAGCATGATGATTTCCTTCTTGAAAGCAAATATACAAATTAATTTCAATACAGATAGCCAATCTCTATGATCAGACCAAGAAGTACATGTCCTGGGTACTCAGGTAGATACTAAGCGAAACTTCCAAAAACGTGACCACATTGTTGACAAATCTCTTGTATGTAGCACAGCTCCTGAGTATTGTCCAGCCATTCAAATTAGATAACATAATATTCCCATTGTTCTCAGGCCTCATCACACCAATAACTAAATACAGTGTACCCTTTTGCATGTACCTTAACACATCTTGCAGGGATGATTTACTCAAGTGAAACACTTTTGCCCCAGTGAGCTTCCACACATCTTTTTGGCCATACATAAGTATTCTTTGTAATGCATAACCATTTGGAGTTTACAGTGTTTCCCTTCAAGGTGTTATACAAGATGCATGTGTGATACATCTTCCTGTAATGCACTCAGTAAATGCATTGCCCACTGGCAGCATTGATTACATGGATTACATTTTTGCAAGTGTGGATTGTGGCATATATGTGCCATGGAAACCTCTCAACTAGCCAGGAGTGCTCGTAATTTAAACTACGGGTGTAACAGTTTCCCTCTTAACACCTCCTAAAAGTGGTAATCTTTGAGTAAGGTGTGTTTGATTACCCTTATATATTACTGAATAATCATTACAGTTGTACATGTGTTCATGGAGAACATGTATAATAAGTCACAATCACATATTTTATGTCAATAACACAGATTAGTGGTGGTATTATTATGATATTGTCCATGATTGTACTTGCTTCTATCTACTGATTTCATGAGCTTTTTGCTATGTGTCCTGATTAGTTGGGATCTCTGCTGACATTACAGTCATACTCAAGCAACTCATTTTGCACATCTTCACAATATGCACATACCCCTATTGTATATACCACCCTTGATAAATGACCTCTCCAGTAATTGTCAAGTTGTTTATATCACAACCAGTCATCTCCACTGATATGTGACCTTGTCTGAGAGTCCCATAATATACAATAACTGTGTGATGATATGAATATACCCACACAGGAGGTGTAATCATCACTACATACTGTATTATGTATATATGTACATATGTGATTACTGTTCTTGTCTGTGGGTTTACATACATTAACATGCCCTTATCTGGTGTACATTACCATGTTTCACTTGTTCTGTTCCCCTTTCTTCCTTCCTACCACTCATGTCTGTGGCCCTTTTTAATACACACATTTCCCCAGACGAGTGCATTTATAATGCAGTCTACGTACCCTTGATGATCACCACAAACTTTTATTTCAGTATGTAAAAAATATGTTTGTACTGTACTTTCCATTGAGTACACTTCCCTATTCTGTGTTAGTACTGCATTCATTGCCTTAAATTAAACCATGGTAATCATTATGGTTCTCCACACAATCTCACAAAACAAGTTTGCCCTTCGGTAAACTTGTCTGTATGTCTGAATGTATGTGTGCTTCTTTACATGGTTTCCTGGCCAAACCTCACTTGTATCCGTGCAAGCGCAATATGCATCATGTATATGAAGTTAGCACTGCTACTCATCACGCAAACATATAAACTCCATGTAGGCTTTGTGCTAAGTCTAAACAGAGTTTATTGAATTCCTGGGGTTATCTTGCTTGATGTGTTTTTATAACAATTTTAATTTGTATATGCCCACTTAAACCTGAAGGGTGTCATTTGTTTAACTTTATCTGGTGTCTTAACTCTATGATCACTTAGTCAGTACTAATATTTCCAACCATAAGGCTGAGTAATACTGAATATACCACAAAAAAGAACATTACATTTATTTTTAATTTTAACGACATTCATTTGTTCGTTAATAGACTAAATATCTTTATGGTCTTTCCTATATGAAAATATTACAGGAATCACAAATTGTGCTATATGCCAAGCCTTGGCTGTTGCAACTATGTTTGTATTATCCCCAAAGCTCACATTTAAATGATTTAGAATAAAAATTGGTCCATTCAACATAAAATGACACCATCTAAAACAGCCACAGCTGATAGTATCACTGACTTTACATGTCAGAATATTTGTAATTGTTATCTTTGTCCCCTATTTCTTTGTTAATATTCCAATAATATTTTAATGTTTTTATCTTGCTTACTTATACTAATCAGGTATTTTTTCTATTTTCTAGAAAATTCTCTGATAACCTTGAAATGCTCCAGTTATTTCTATCCATGCCTTTAATTTGTGATTCATCTACACTTCATTTCACTTTAAATGCATTATTTAAATTTAGCCTTTCACAATTGTGCCGTTAATACCTATATCCAAAATATCATTTAGCATATCTCTACATTTTCTCAAAATGGGTCTATATGTGTCAGTTCTACCATACAGAAATCATTGAAAGCCTAATTAGTATATTGTGATCGGTTGCTCCTCTCTGAAAAATATTACCATGTGATGAGAAAATCTTCAGTAGTAAATTTCAAAATTCTAATACTTCCCTTTTGAATGACATTCTTTTTAATATGTGGAGGGTAACAATTAGTTACATGTATAAACTTATTCACA
Organism: Protopterus annectens; assembly: GCF_019279795.1. Lineage (NCBI taxonomy): Eukaryota > Metazoa > Chordata > Ceratodontiformes > Protopteridae > Protopterus > Protopterus annectens. The sequence continues at coordinate 1,036,360,745 of NC_056730.1, forward strand.
TAATTTGATGTCCTGCATATATTAAAACAAAATGTTTTAGAACCAGAATCAAAAGTAATATTAAGATATAAACACTGTATTAAACACATCAAACTTACAGGAAAATACTATTTTTCAAAATTCAAGGCTTAATTTAAGGGGTATCAGTGATAAGATATAAATGTTTTACCAGCTTGAATATGTTAATTTTGTACAAACATGTCCTTGCCCATTTATTTATTTACCATAAGATTAGCAATTGATGGGTTACATCCACACTCATTGTCACTTGTCTAATTTATTTATAAATTACTCCACTGAAAACAGGGTAATAAACTATTCCAGATCGATTGACAGACAAAAAGTATTGATCTCACCTTTAGAGTATTCTATAAATGTGACATACAACTTCTGGCCATTTGTAAATAAACAGTTACTGCCCCACTAATCATTAAATTGATTACTTTACTCAGAAAACTCATGGATCCTTTATATTGGATGGTATACTCTGAGAGATCCTGTGTAAGAAAGAGTCTAAACTAAGTGGAACAACTTTTTGTTTCTAACACCTCAGCAGAGACTATTGGCATAAAAATAAGGAATTACTTTGATTTTTATGTAAGCTGGGAATTCTGAAAAGAAACCTTCCTATTTCAGATGTTCAACCACTATATAAATAAATAATACCACTGATATAATTCTTAGGCAATAAATCTAAAATGTCCTAATCAATATACTGAAAAGCTGAATTCATTCCCCGATTATAATGTTTGTATAAGATTCATGTTCATTCAAAATGCATACATTGTCTTCTATATTTGTACATTATATGTATAAGCATATACATTGTGAGTTGTTTATCTGTTTATCAGAAGTTTGAAACTCAATAGTCTTATCCCTGGAACTATGAAAATGTAAAATTATTATTAGTAAGAGTGAACTTCAAAATTCACTGTTAAATGCTAGAATTGTTTTTGCAAGGCATAAAACCCTGTACGCCCTGTGTGGGGGGCTATATTCTCCTGTAATTACTTATATATATATATATATATATATATATATATATATATATATATATATATATACATACATATATATATATATATATATATATATATATATATATATATATATATATATATATATACATATATATATATATATATATATATATATATATATATATATATATATATCTTAACTCCAAGCTCACTGTATCTGGGAGAAGAGGGCATACCGTGAGATACAGCAATTTCTGATTCAGTATATAGTCCTCTCATAACTACACTTAAATGCCTGTAGCTCCAAGTTTTGCATAAGCATACAAACAGCAACCCAAACATATGTTTAGGTGTATAATTAAATACTTTTCTGTTTTAGAAAAAAACATGAGTATAAATATCTAAAATTTACTTTCCTCCCTCTCCAAATCTTTGTAATGTTATGAAGTTTTTGCAAATGATACAGTATTTCGTATTTGGGGTTCATGATACTTCTTTTATTACTATCATTTCAGGATTTCCCATTTTAATTCTTCTTTCATTGTATTCTGAGAGTCTCCAGGCAGTTATAGTGTTTGACATCATAAAAGAGTGGAATGCAAATTATACATAGGCTAAATAAAAAATATGTATCAAGATTAATGGTATTTAATAGACGTCATGTCAGAAATAATATTACCATTATAAGACAGCACTGTGGCATAGAGGAATGACATCTTGACCCAGGGTCATGCAAACAAGTTTGATTAGTGCTTCACATGTCTCTAAGTGATGGAGAGGAGGAAGAAGGGGTGTACAGTTTGGAGTATACTTTAGCAGGTCATTTTCCTGGTGGAGACTGGTGAAACAAGCATTAGGTGCATCATGAGGGTGAGTGAAGTAACCTGCTAATCATCAGCACTTTTTTAGCCATTTTGCAGAAGAGAGGGGTGGTCATCTTTGATACCCATAGCACTTCCCACCCCCGGAATGTTGCAGGGTACACAAAGAGGTTGGCAAAATGCTTCCTAGACAACAGTATGATGTTGCACTGGGACACTTGATGCCCTCACTAGCCCCAAGCTATTGGAGTAGGATTAAGCAGTATATGTCAGTGAGGTGGAGCAGGTGACTAGGGAGAGGCATAGTGAATCAGACATTGGTCAACTGCTAGGGAAACAAGAACCGCCCCTTCAAAAAATATGAAATAACATTATAATAAAAATATAATAAAGCATTATACAATAGTATATATAAATATATATATATATATATATATATATATATATATATATATATATAGACACTGTATGTCTCTCTCTCTCTCTCTCTATATATATATATATATATATATCTTATATATATATATATATATATATATATATATATATATATATATATATATATAGATATATATATATATATTTATATACATATATATGTATACTCTATATATATATATATAGATATATATATATATATATTTATATACATATATATGTATACTCTATATATATATATATATATATATATATATATATATATATATATATTATCTAAATATATATATATATATATATATATGTATGTATGTAGATATATGTGGATTCCCTTCGCTAGCTCGGAGTTTAAAAACTTCAAACTTAAAATGACCGACGTCATAAAATCAAAGTTTTGGAACTTCGAACATTTTGAATGGAGATTGTTATACAAAGCAAAATGGGTTATTTACCATTTTCCTCACTGTAGTGTGGCCTCGGAGTTGGTATATTTATTTAGCAGGGGGTGTGAGTGTGCAAAGAGGCTTGCTGCCCTGCAAAACTGTGAAAAAAATGTTGTTTTTATTTTTTATCTGATCTTATTGTCTTAGCCATTTGAAGTTCTAAATTTTGAAACTTTGAGCTTCTGAAATAGAGCTCTGTCTCTCTGTCTCTCTCTCTCTCTCTCTCTATATATATATATATATATATATATATATATCCATCCATCCTCAACCTCTTTTCCCATTTTGCACATGGGGTCAGTGTGTCACTTCAGCAGTGACAATCATTACGAGCCAAGGTGTACACCACTGGGTGGCTACACCTGTTGTAGTAGTTCATTTGTACCACTCACTTGCATATACACTCTCACCTACAGCCATTTTAAAGTGTCCAGTCAACCTACTGCATGTCTTTATAATGTGGGAGGTAACCGGAGCATCTGGAGGAAACCCATGTGACTGCAGGGAGGACATGCAGACGCTGCACAGAAGGCACCTAAGCCAAGAATCAAAATGGATAACCTCTTGTTCTGAGGTGAGAACGCTAACTGCTGCAGCACCACAGCTACCCTACAGATTTACATATATATATATATATATATATATATATATATATATATATATATATATATATATATATATATATATATATATATATATATATATATATATATATATATATATATATATGGATTCACTACTGAATCCTGAAATAACACAATCCCGGACCTAAATACCAGGACTATAAGCCCAAACCCCCACATTACCGAAACATTAAAACCGCGAAATTCAAAATTGCAAAAGTACTAGATAGATACAGCACACACACAAACATACACACAGCTTCCCCCCATAACCAAACAAACCACCCTAGACTAAAGATATGCCCCCCCTGCACACACCCCTACTTTAATATTCTAACTCCGAGATCACACAAAAATACACACAAAGCAAACTCACACCCACACATTACACACACACACACACACACACACACACACACACACACACACAGACACACGCACGCACACACCACAGGCACAACACACACTTACACAGACTAAAGCCCCTCACAAACACAATGACACACACATACTTACCTGAACCGCAACACCAGAAGCGCTAACTCAAAATCCCTTAACATCGGGATTTTGAATTTCGCACTTCTGGTCTTTCAGTAATGTGGTGTTTCGACTACATGGTCTCGAGCTTTTGAAATTCGAGATTTCAAAAGTCCGAGATTCTGTAGTGTTCCCATATATATATATATATATATATATATATATATATATATATATATATATATATATATATATATACATACATACATACAGTGGATATAAAAAGTGTACACAACCCTTTTAAAATGCCATTTTTTTGTGATATAAAAAATGAGACCACAATAAATCATTTCAAAACTTTTCCCACCTTCAATGTGACCTATCACCTGTACAATTCAATTGAAAAACAAACAAATCTGTTAGAGGAAAAAATATAAAAATTAAAAAAGTACAATAAGCTGGTTGCAGAAGTGTACACACCCTTAAACTAATACTTTATTGAAGCACCTTTTGCTTTAATTACAGCATTCAGTCTTCTTAAGTACACACCTGACATCAATTAAAGATATTCCGATTAACCCCAAGTAAAAATTCAGCTATCCTAGTAGGAGTTTCCTGACATTTACTCAGTTGCCTGCTATAGCAAAAGCCATGGTTCACAGAGATCTTATAAAGCATCAAAGGGATCTCATTGTTGGAAGGTATCAGTCAGGAGAAGGGTACAGAAAATGTTCCACAGCATTGGATATACCATGGAACACAGTGAAGACAGTCATCAAAAAGTGGAAAAAATATGGGACAACAGTGACGTTGCAAAGAACTGGCTATCCCTCCAAAATTGATGAAAAGATGAGATGAAAACTGGTCAGGGAGGCTGCCAAGAGACCTACAGCAGCACTGAAGGAGCTGCAGGAATTTCTGGCAAGTACTGGTTGTGTACTACATGTGACAACAGTCTCCCATATTCTCCGTATGTCTGGCCTATGGGGTAGGGTTGCAAGATGGAAGCCTTTTCTTTCACAGAAAAACATCCAGGCCCAGCTAAAATTTGCAAAACAATACATCAAGTCTCCCAAAAGCATGTGGGAAAATGTGTTATGGTCTGATGAGACCAAGGTTGAACCTTTTAGCCACAATTCCAAAAGATATGTTTGGTGAAAAAACAACACTTTGCATCACCAAAAGAACACCATCCCTACAGTGAAGCATGGTGGTGGCAGTATCAGGGTTTGGGGTTGCTTTTCTTGAGCTGGAACTGTGGCTTTAGACAAGCTAGAGGGAATTATGAACAGTTCCAAATACCAGTCACTTTTGTCCCAAAATCTTCAGGCATCTGCTAGAAAGCTGAAGATGAAGAGGAATTTTACCTTTCAACATGACAATGACCCCAAGCATACGTCCAAATAACAAAAGAATGGCTTCACCGAAAGAAAATTAAAGTTTTGGAATGGTCCAGCCAGAGCCCAGACCTAAATCCAATAGAAAATTTGAGGGGTGACCTAAAGAGGACTGTGCACAAGAGCAGGGCCGGTGTTAGCATTTTGGGGGCCCCCAGCAAATGTCAAGTTGGGGGCCCCTGGCCACTTTCAGTCTAAGTATCACCCTGTCACTGCCACTACTTCTATCCATTTTTTTAGTTCAAGCTGCAGGCTTTTAGGAGTAGTACACACAAACTGACCTTTAGCTACAATGATCTTATTACAACAGGCATACATACCACACTGTGTTGGCCCATCTCACAAAGGGACATTTACAGTTACTGCCATTTAGGTGTAACAAGGATACATTAGAACAACTCTATGTGCAGGGCAGAACTAATATGCAATGGAACCCTAGGCACTGGTTACTGTTTCAGCCCCAGCCAAAAAAAAAAAAAACAAAACACACCCTCCAAAGTTCCCCTCTCTTTTCCCCATGTTGGGCTTTCCACTTATGCACATTACTTTTTTTCTTCCATTTCTCACATTTTACCTTTTTTCTTCAGCCTTTTCAAGAAGCCATAGCTTTATATATGCTCTAAAGTGCTTTTTAAGTTTATTTTTTTTTTACCCAATGATGGCTTAAACAGAAATGATGATTAAGGAAAGAAATTCAATGTTGCTGTTCAGCTTTAGTTTTCCTTCTGTCTTTTCGATATACTTTCTTGACCAAGTCAGCATAGTAATAACCATTTAGGAAATAACTCCATTAAGCCGCTGCCCCCAGAAGCTAGAGCATTTCCTAACCTTTTAATCCAAAAGTAGCCTAAACAAAAATTGTGAGTAAGAAAAAAGAATTTCAGTCTTTTTTTCTTTCAATGAAGACATAAGCTGTACCCAAGACTTAAAATTCAAAGTTGACAAAAATAGAAGCTCCAAGTAAATTAAAAGTCAATTCTGAGGATACACAGATCCTGCATGGGAATACTGCCTACATCACTAATCCTCCCAAAAAGACAGTCACTGCCTATGCAACCCTCTGGTGTTAGATTGGGATGAGAGCAGAGGTTCAAATGGCCACAGTCATGTATTTCAAGTGACTGCTGAAATACATATATATAGCATGCATACTAACTCCTCGATCCTAACCCCAAAAGGCAACCAGCTGTATATGTGTCTGATGTTTGATTGTGAGGAAAGTGAAAATAAATAATGACTGCAATAATGTATTCTACTTTGCTGCTACCGGGCAGTACACTGCCCCTACAGGAGCTAAAGTAACTTTCTTTGTATACCTCTGAGATCTGTTAGAAAAATAAAGGAAATGATGACTACACAATCCCCAGCACCCACATAACCTATGGTAAATTTCTGTACACAAACATCTGAGCAGGGATGTTTTAGAATGTTTATGGTTGAGGACAGAGGCTATTATCAGTTTTATACTAACAGCGTCATATCATATAACTCCATCCAGGCTAAAGAGGGCAATCAGAAAATGAAAGCATTTTTTTCTCTTCCTTTTTCCTCAACCAAAAACAGCTTTTTTGGGGTCCCCACAGTCAAGGATGATTAAGGGAGCCCCCTGTATCTATTTATACAGTCTAGGGAGTGGAGGTCACCCGATACCTAGAAGATCTAAGTGTCTGAATGCCTATGACATACATTATGCCTTACTTTAGAAATATAATCACTTGTTAGCTACATTTTTACTGATACCCAGAAGAATAATGTGTGTGTTCTGGCATTATTGGATGTGTGCATTGATAAAAATCAGTGATATTTTACACACACAGATACACACACACACACACCAACGTTAATTTTGTACTTATTTCAGCAAGTACATTGTACAACACTAGTACTGCTGCGCAAGATCAGTGATTGCTGTTTAGCAGTCATCAAACAGCAACAGGGATAAGACAATTTTATTTACCTCAGTAAGTAGTAATTTAATACCTATCACTATCCCTGATTTCACAGATATTCCTGATTTTGTCTTATAATTTTACTCTGTCACACTAAATCAAGTAATCATAGTTTTACACTTATTGTCTAAAAAATGCATGTTGATGCAAATGTGTTATTCTATTAACTTTTCAAAGTAAATTAGAGTAATATATAAAATGTGTTCCTCATTTTGAGACTTTATCATGCTATTATTTTTATCACTGAACAGAATTCTTCAGCAAAGACGTTGAGAGTTATAGTATCAGTTGTTCTGCCAGTATGTATAAAAACCCTGAAAAGAAACCATCCCTGACGATTAGAAGCATCAGCTCTTCTTAAACTCCACAGTTTGCACTGAGATCGATCACCCTGGGCTGCTGATCTCTGTAGTGCTTACTTTGCTTATGTTCATTACAGCTTTGTCCTAACAGGGTCATATTACAGTCCTGTTCACGTTAAAGAGTGTCATTGAAAATTAATAATTTTTTTCTCCTTATTTTTCCCCAACCAACAGCAGCTTTTGTGGGGCCCCCACACAGTCAATGAGGATTAAGGGCCCCCAGCCACAGTTATTGCAGGTACCTAAAAGTGGCTATGTTGTTAATTTTAGTGAAAAAGATGTCCACCAACAGGGCTTAACTAGGCTGGAGCATTATATCATTGGTAAAATATTTAATGAAATTGTAAAGTTTGTTACTTGACAAAATATTGTTACTATAACTAAAAATCTTTGAATTTTGAAGGAGATTACTTACCTGGTTTAAGTTTGCTGTACTAGCTTTTGTTGGTTTGACAGACATGTTACAAAATATCAAGATAACATAAGTTGCAGTGGTTGGGGGCCCCCCAGGACCAGGGGGCCCCCAGCGACTGCAGGGTTCGCTGGTGCCTAAAACCGGCTATGCACAAGAGATGCCCTTGCAATCTGACAGATTTGGAGGGCTTTTGCAAGGAATAGTGGAAAAATATTGCCAAGTCAAGATGTGTCATGTTGATAGACTCATACCCAAGAAGACTGAATGCTTTAACAACATATTAGTTTAAGGGTATGCACACTTATGCAACCAGATTGTTGTACATTTTTTTAATTTTTATATTTCCCCCTAACAGATTTGTTTGTTTTTCAATTGAACTGTACAAGTTATAGGTCACATTAAAGATGTGAAAAGTTTTTATTGTGGTCTTATTTTTTTATATCACAAAAACCTGGTGTTTTAATGGGTTTGTACACTTTTTATATCCACTGTGTGTATATATATATATATATATATATATATATATATATATATATATATATAAATATATATACACACACACACACACACACACACACACACACACACACACATATATATATATATATATATATATATATATATATTAAAAAAAGAACATCATTCATGACAATAACATCAGACACATTATATTCAATATTGATATTATAATAAAGCTTACTAATGCATTGCATCATAATAGCAAGGCATCATATATGGCAATAATATTGGAGACATTTATATTCACATTAAAAAGTCTGTACCCAGACTACTGTTGACTAGGACAAGATGGTCACATGAAGCTGAATTCCTGTCCTTATAACAGAAATCACAAAATAAATACACCCCCGGATTCATGAAGCTCGGCGCAAGGCCGGTGTAAGGCTTGCGCCGGCCGTGCGGCATATATATGGAGTAGTAGCACCATATGCATATTAATGAAGGCGTGCAGCCACCACAGCCACATGCATAGGAAACGTGCGTGAGTGCATGGTTCGTACCGAAGTTGCGGAGGGAGGCGTGTCAATGTCGGCTCTCGATGAGCAACCTAAACTGCTGAATAGTATAGTCCACCTGCAGTAATACTCGCACCTATCAGTGTCTGTGGAGACTGAAACATATACAAAGCATGCAAGATAGTCCCTGCGAACAGAAAATGAAGAAGCAAACACAAATGCACGATAGGGAATAACAGGTCCCTACCCTTGAACAAATGACAGAAAAACCTCGTGCCCATGGTCCAACGTAGTGTTTATAGCTATACCATGTGGAAGTGAAACATATCATATGCTAGGGCGCCGCCAGGAGGTACGTCCAGCCCAATGGAGAGGGTCACCAGGTGACGCATAATGTGAGGGAGGGTACATAGCTGTGCAGATGTGTCCATAACAAAATACACGAGGAGAAATGTAGATATATGTAGTGACTGTATGTCCGAATCATATCCCACAAGGGATGTAATAGTCACATACAAAAGGTATGTCTGTATCCCACATAACAAATGTGATAGGGAATAGAATACACATGTAAATGAATCAGGAGCATAGAAACAGCTACAACAATAAGGACACATGTAGGCCGAAAGGAACAGTATGACCCATACCATCGACTAAGAATACCACCTGTCCCACTTTGCGAGCGACAGTCACGCTGCGGCCAGATGTGTCCTGACACAAGCTTGTAAACATGGCAAATGTGCAGAGATTATAGGACATAATTATCCCTCAGACATCATGTAATAGTGGCATTAAACAGTTGTTCTCCACACGTATATTACATAAATGTCATAAGAAAAAGAATAAGCCACTGAAATGCTACAAGACTAAAGCTTAGCTATAGGCAAGAGTTGTAAGTTCTATCTGCCGAACTGACCGTGGGTATGTGTCGGTGTGGAAAATGTGTTGTGTCCACCGCAAATGTTACATTGTGGCCAATTGAAAAGGTGGAAACAGTACCGTAGACTGTGGGGAGGCATTGTCCACAACAGTCGGATATGTGGAAGGAATAGCATGGACATCGGAAAAGGTGCCATCCCCCCAATAAGTACAACAGGTCTGCAAATCCCGGGAGTCATTGGTAGAAGCCAAACTAGTATGTGACACAGCCGAACGGGTAGTACCCAGGTATACCAACTAAGTAACGAAAGTGAAGTATGGGTGTGTACCTATGTGTGTGAGGTATAGCACATGGGAAGCAAACACGGCAGGGTAGTCCACACAACCATAAAGGTACCCGACACCTGTAGGGCAGTCAGTGTGCTACTCTGGCTGTGTCATGGCCCAACAACAAAAGTAGTGAGCTATCGGATGTGAGTAATTTGCATGTGAGGGGTTGATGGGTAATGGTAAAACCCACAAAGGCGATACTGTGTCGTATGCAGAAAAGGTGAACCAGAGGTATAGGAGGGGGCAGCGGGTGAAGTGGACATAAACACAAACACATGGAGAAACAGCTGCAAGACAAGCAGACAGGCCATAATGTACAACACAATCCCACAAACATATGTATCATGTAAATGTGCGATCAAAATGTATAGATATGTCACCGTCACATACCCACAGGTTGGTCCTGATGGAACTGGCCATAACAAATGCAACACACCTGGCTGCATAATGGGCTACCCAGCATACCCTCCACATCAAACAACCCAGCCCTGTAACAGAACGTCCACCAAATCCACCCGTACGTGGCCCACTGGTCCGTTGCAGACACAGCTACACATACCGACCCCTACGCATATGTAGTAGGTATTGTCACCCTAGGCAGTGTCAGGATAGCAAACCATGTATTCCCTGCATGTTAAACCCCCTGCACATTTTCATAAAGCCAAAATACATTTCAATATCGTTTCTGTGTGGAATGGTCCAATTTCTGGAATATCCCTTACGGGATAAGTAACCTGTGTAAATAGTAGAATAGGTATGATGACAAGATGTCCAATCCTGTACATATCTGGACACAAGTCAGAATGGGAAGTACAGGTCCAAGACACTGTCCAGACCTGAGTGGTCATGCATAACCCAGTACCCAGGATAAAACACCTTCCCGTGATGCACGTGTCCCCACACAAATATGCGGGAGAATATGTCGCACACTCTCATAGTGGCAAACGGCAGAAGGGTGAGGAAGACACCCGACATTAACAGGAGAACCCTGATGAAGTGTGAGGGATACCTAGCGTGTGCCGGCGTGACTGGCCTGTGTGAGCTAGATATCTGGACAGAGCCATGACTACAAGTGAGACAAAGGTACAACAGCAGGTACAATATGCAAAGATAGCTGTTAGAAGTTATTCATGTATGTGCAGTCTGAGTACCCAGGAAGTCCACTGGGCGAAGAAGTGCCCAGTAACAGCGGAGGCCCGGGTAGAAAAGCTCCACAACCAATACAAGGAAATAGAGGCTACATAATGTTAAAGGTAAAATACAAGAGTAAAAGGCATACAGTCAGGAAATACACAGGCATAACATGTGCAAATCCAGAGTTTGTAGTTGTAATACAGAAATTTACAACAATTACATACTTGGAGTCAAGTGAGTGTCAGCTAAGTCTGGTTAAGCTGGAGGGTAGAGAGGAGCAGGAGTATGGAGAGCTCAGAGGAGTGAGATCCGTAGAATGTATAACAGGTGCAAGCAGGAATATATCCATGTGGATGGATAAACATAGATATATCATAGAATGACAGTTTGCACAATGGCATTAATGTCCGGAGTATGAAGTCTGAAACTCAACTGTCTGCCAGCACGTCCCGACATCTGTCCCTAATGCCGAGCTACTGCTGTGCCAGAACACAACAGCATATCACAGAGGTTCGTACCATATCACTCAACTGTACAGATATTCGCAGAATGACCAGAGTGTTGGCTCATAGTGTTGTGTGCCTCCGACAACCTGCGTCTGTCCAGTAAATAGGTGTGGATTGATGTCACGAAATAATGAGCATTAAGTATAACACTCCACATCCCGCAGAAGCGTAATGACAATGCAAAACCTAGTATTCTATCAACGTTATAAGCTTGTAAGGAAACTAGTTAAATTGTGTCCCTCTTACTCTCACCATCATGTAGGGTTTGCACAGATTTGTTGCTCAAAGAGGTCGAGAGGTATGGTCTTTACATATGTACAGTAACAACCCATGACATTTGTGTAATGTACAACTGCATTCCTGTAGTCACAACATGTCCAAGAAAATAATCACTGTATGAATGAATACAGGTAATAGTCAAATGTGAATGGGAACCCCCCCCTCACCGTGGAGTATGGACCGTAACAACCCCACCCATAATATGTACAGCCAACAGAATAAGCTCCTGATAGGTGCCGAAACACATGTGTCTATAAATACAGGTAAAATGTTCATAATAGGGAGAAGCTCCCTGTCCACATGCTTCATCTGACATTTGAACTCGGCCAGGGAAGTTCCATTCACCAGGCGGACAAGCCCATACCCAGATCACTACATGAACACCCTGACAATCAGAAATGTGTATGTGATATGACTATATGCCCTGGTCTTCTGCATATCCTCGGAGTGATTAACAATGCAGCTGGGGTCCACAGCAGTAGGCAATACGGAATGTGTAATATGTAGTACCATGTTTCCCACAGCAGGGGAATGGATGCCTGTGTTGTAAGTGAAGCAGTGAGGCATATGTTGATGTAGTTAAATACTACGGGTATGCATATCAATAAGGCGGAACAGCAACAGATTACTGTTTCCGGCATCCGTCCAACGTGAATGCAGTCCAGGTTGACCTACGACCACTGCAGATATCCCTGTAAAGTGTAATGAATGCGTTTGTGCTGTACACACAGTTAAATACGTAAAGGTGAACCATGTGTTTCACACCAGTCTGTAAACCGGACTACAGATAAGTAAGTGTTACGGTCAGAAGTATGAAAGGCCGCACAAGAACACATTTATTAAACAGATGTAACCCACAACATGTAAATGCAAGTGCGCCTGTGCATGTGTGATCCGCTCACAGCATAGTAAATGAATGCTGTTTCCCCCATGTTAGATATACATGGCTCAAACCTGTTAACCCCGTAAAGTATGAAACCGGACAAAGGCATGCAAACTACCGGTACAAATAGGGACAAACCCCAGATATGTGCCAGAGCAAACATAGAAAGTGGATAGAATAACGGGTGTATCAGTAGCATGGATTCTCTGAAGGGTATGCAGTCATAACCTGAACTGCTTGCCAGTATTTCCCAACATAAGTCTTTAATGAAATAACAGTACATTGCCAGATAGACACAAGGTTATGAAAAACACAGCGAAGATAAAGAGGCAACCAGCTGTACATTCTGCGACAATCTGTAGAGTGGAAAGGTATGGTATGGATATAGATATATGTGTATACACATAATCCACAGACGTAAACCAAAGCAAATTATGAAATGAGGACTGTACATGTATACATGTATACACAACAAACATATGTCCCGTAGATATGACATATGTACATAAATAGGCCACGGCATAGCTAATATGGGTAGACAAACAGACATGCACGAAAGGTGAATAAGCCACTGCTTTCCAAACCATTGGCCAGAAAGTGACATTCCAGCAAGTTCTACACTTTAAACATGAATATAGGTGTCCATTGCAGGACCCCAAAAATTGATCCATACGTAGTGTCAACCGTCATTGATGCAAAATAAGTGACCTCAGCAAATACGATATAGCTGTACATGCAACAGTAGCAGGTGCAAGGGTAATGACACATGTGTCGATAGAATGTATGACGTACGAACTGATATCCGGAGAGTGGGGAGTGCATATAAGTGTCTCCACACTTTAGTACCGCTCACATTAAACATGTGTAATGGGTACTGTGGAGGGGGTGACAGGTATGGGAATCATGGGTATGCAGAAATGGGCCTAGGTGTTGTTTGGCAGAGATTTATTAGGTCCGCCCCGTGGGAGTGATGCGGGTATAGCACACGCCTATATTCTCAATAATGGGGCAAACCATCCACTGGATATTGTGTAAATCACTGTGGGAATATGTAGGGCCCTATATCAGTGTCATGTAGGCGATTATCATGGATGGACATGCGTACGAACAAGATGGTAACCATACCTGGCAAACTGTCAGAATAAGACAGCTGCACTAAGGCATAGTACATGAAATACAAATAGGGACTATATTAGATATACCCCAGCAGAACGTTGATAGAATACTGGCGTAGCCAGGAATATGAATGTTATGAGTGTTACTAATCATGACATAGAAATGTCATTCACTATTATCTAACCGCACAGTTTGTAATGCCTTGCCAGTAATTTACCAGAAAGGCACATTATTTTGACAAATGTAACAAGAGCAAAGGTCAAACATCAGGGCGTTTACCCATAATGTGTACAGGTTAGGGGTATGAAGATAACCTGTCCAAAATACATGTACAGAACTAGTGATACTAGGTGGACAGGTGAGAAGAAAGACGTCAGGACAAATGACAAAACATGTACAAGTCATACGCATGTACTCCGACAAATGTGAATGACAACGTATGCCCTGTGAAAGTCAATGTGGAAGGTTAATAGACTCAAAAGAAATGTGTCCCTCAGGGTGTCATGCAGTGTCACCGTTACAATGTCCAGTCCCCCATACTCGTACGTGAGCTCTGCCACTGACGGAAAGCGCAAATACCGGCATACACATAAAGTACATGATAGACTAATTAGTGTGGATAAGCAGCTGTTGGCCTGTGTGAGGAATACAACCCTCTGGATGGGTGTGTCCTGCAATATAAATGAAATGGCATGTGGCCAGTGATGCCGCCATACAGTGTGTGTATTGGTGTCAGAAAGTTGATATCTTATATCAGACACATACTCCGCAACTGTACAGATTTACGCAGAATGTGCAGAGTTCTGCCTCATATGTTTGGTGTGTTCCACTTAAAATCAGTACCATTCTGGCAAATTCCTGAGAACTGAAGTCATGAAATAATGACAAACATGTGAGTTTAAGACACCAAATCCATCAGAAAAGTCATACTAATGCAAAACCTATTATTGTGTCAACTATCTACGTTTGTAAGAGCAATATGTAAATACTGCCCCTATGTGTCCCACTATCAGTTAAGGCTTTGTCCAGATGTTTGCTCTAGGAGGTGGAGTGGTATGATCAGAAACAGATACATGTGTGAGGAAACAGCATTATCGACTGCAAGATAACGCAGAAGGTATGAAAAGCGCTGCAGTAGGACGTTCAGTACTGTCCGCAGGTATGTGCTGACATGTCAAATGACACAGCAGTCTACATAACGTACCTATAGGGCTGTCACCTTTACAAATGATGATAGTGGGACATACCCATAGCCATGCACACAGCACAAATAGACATACACACAGCAAAACTAGGCCATGATACATGAAGCCTCCGGCGTGTACGAGTAGAGTGAGAGTACAGCAAGGATAGATGTCTGCCAAGCTATACAGCAAACGCCTTTAAGGGTGTGTAACACCGCCCGTAACATGAACGTTGCACGGACAATGTTGGGATTTGCAACATATTGGTATGTGAAAGCTATACAAATATGCGATACATGAAACAGTCAGCTGTCCATGCAAGAGCAGAGGTATGGGCAGAATATATATATATATATACATATATATATATATATATATATATATATATATATATATATATATATATATATATATATATATACATATATATATATAGATATATATATATATATATATATATATATATATATATATATATATATATGTATAGATATATATATATATATATATATATATATATATATATATATATATATATATATATATATATATAGCTACAGACATACACACACACACACACACATGTACTCCAACAAATGTGACACACACGTGGCAGGGTTGTGAGCAGAACACGAACGTAACCACTGTCCCACACAACAGCATTACGCAGTGACAGAACGTGCAACCGTGATTAATAGATCACGGAAATCACACAGGCATACGTCTAGCCTGTAGACAGCGGCATCAAAGGCAAAGACGCCGCACAGATGTTATGGTGAGTGAATACTGTAAAAGCAATGTACTGTTGTCATGCAGCTGGAAACACACACACACACTTGGCAGGGGCTGGGAATCGAACTTACAACTAACTACCCTATCACACTACAGCATGACGTATTTATAGAACGCGCTACCGAGATTACTAAACACAGCAGTCCCACAGGCATCCTTCTAGGTGTGTGTCGACATCTGCAAAGGCAAAGATGTCAGCAGGATATATCTGTGGTGTGAAGCATCTAAAAGCATAACCTGAGTCCCCAGGCAGACGGAAGCATGCGCACACACACACACACACACACACACACACACACACACACACACTTGGCAGGGCTGGGAATTGAACTTACACCTAACTACCCTATCACACTACAGCATGACGCATTTACAGAACGCGCTACCGAGATTACTAAACACAGCAGACCCACAGGCATTCTTCTAGGTGCGTGTCGACATCTGCAAAGGCAAAGATGTCAGCAGGATATATCTGTGGTGTGAAGCGTCTAAAAGCATAACCTGAGTCCCCAGGTGGACAGGAGCATGCGCACACACACACTTGGCAGGGCTGGGAATCGAACTTACACCTAATTACCCTATCACACTACAGCATGATGCATTTACAGAATGCGCTACTGAGATTACTAAACACAGCAGTCCCACAGGCATTCTTCTAGGCACGTGTCAACATCCGCAAATGCCAGGATGCTGGCAGGGATTGTATAGAGAGTGTACGATCAGACATAGTACTGTCCCAAGGTAGACGTATACAACCACACAGCAATGGTGTACTCGGGGCAACTATACATGTATGGAGCACTAAAACAACAATACATAGACACAGTACGCACCACAGACAGTACAGCCTTCCAGATAGTCACCCAGTGTGTACTCGGTAGGCATCCATCCTGATGTTGAAGACGGAAATCCGTTGGCTGGATGACCACCATGGCAATACAGGATGTCAACGGCCATGCCCATGCACAGAGGGACATCACCGACACAAGGTGTCACTGGCCATGGCCGCACACCTGGTAATGTACGTCAGTTCGGACTGTACTGTGTGTCGATCTACACAACGGCATACTGGGCATGCTCACACACTTAGCTGTTGAAAAGGGCTATCTTGCATGCAGATTGCAAAGGGCCGTCTTGCATGCAGATGGAGTGTAAACACGGAAGGTCTCACTTTGGACTGTACCGTGTGTCCATCTACACAACTGCATACTTGGACTGTACTGTGTGTCCATCTACAAAACAGCATACTGGGCATGCTCACACACTTAGCTGTTGCAAAGGCCTGTCGTGCATGCAGATGGAGTGTACACACAGAAGGGCACAGTACAGAAGGGCACAGTAAGGTATAACTGTCCTCATGCACAGGGCAGTCACACATGCAGTGACCTGTACACACACAGCTGCCATCACAGCTGTCACAAGTGCAGGTCACACACGTACACACTGCAGTGTACACTGTAGCTGTTGTCATCACCATGTCATCGATGCAGCAATACACAGCCTTACAGTGCCACAACACCATGTGACACATGACCACTGGGCTGTACAGAGGTGTACACCAGCTGTGCAGAGTACACATGTACCAACAGGGATTCAAGAGGTGTTATGCATTGCAATGATACCAGTATACATGAACAGGTCAGCTCAAGACATTCCACGGCCCTTACACAGCTGTGACACATGACTGTTGCTGTACACCAATGAACACACATCTGAATATGTCATACATGTCCACACACCAAAACCAAACTAAAACTGTGAGAAAAACGGACAGCACACAATAAGAGAACTAAAAAGCACGGGTTTATTCCACAATTCCAACCAAATGAACGTAAGCGCTTTCGGCAGGTTCAAATAACCCGCCTTCTTCAGACAACCACGAAATTACAAAACATTTAATATATACATTCATGTTGAAAATCTTTAACCTATCAAGATGAAGTGCATTCTGCAATTTAATTAAAACCATGACAACCTTAAAAAGCTGGAAACTAATGGTCCAAATGCCTTAATACATTTCTAACCTTAAAGAAATCCAAACAAATTCTTTAAAAACATTCAAAGAATTATAAACTTAAAACCTTATCCATATTTTGAATACAACCATTGTTATATTCACAAATGCTTCATGTTTACATACTGATAATGTTGTTATGAAACACATTAAAGTGTTTCTACTACTGAAGCCATATAACAGGAGGGAACTCAAGGCTAATTTTATGCATAAATTTTTTTTTTAGGAACCATATCTAAAACTTCGCTTAATGTTCCTATTTGCAGTTAAATCTTATAACTGCAAGCATGTCATATATTAGCAACATTAAGCAGAAAAATTAAGCAGAAAAGTTTGTTTTGCAATATTATTAAATTTAAACATTGGTGACCATTTAATGCCAATGTTTACTAAAACAAATTACTCCACTCTAATGATGTTATGAAATGAAAAAGGGGGGGGGGCTGTTACACCGAATATAATACACGCTTAAAAATAAGATCCAATAAACAAATATGCATCATGAATATGCCTTGATGTGATTTAAGAAATGGCCATTGAACAACTCATTAATTCTAGGTGATATTTTCATCCTATTATTATAAATGTCCATTTTGGCCTTTTTTGGCCCTATACGGGGTTTAGATAATAATTGATGAAAATAAATATAAATGTAATTATAATTATAATTATAGTTTTTTACCTATTAAGAGATAGCCATTTTAATACACATTTAATAGATAGACTTTCGTTGATGCCAGGAAAGACATGAGCCCTAGTCCTGATCTGCCATAGCAGTTCATCGATTTCCAACAAAATCTGCCATGGCCCTCCTCTTGGATCAATATCACGCTGTTGTAATACAAAGAAATGGAACCCATGGCCTGGGAACTCAAGGCAATGCCTTGCAAGAGCATTGTTAACATCGAGTTTTTTAACAGCATAATGGTGTTCATAGATTCTATTTTTTAGCCTTCTCTCGGTTTTACCGATGTAGAAGGCTTTACAAGAATCACAAATAGCTGCATATATGATGGCTTTAGAATCGCAATTATAATGCCCATTACACTTATATTCTTTGTCATTTATTGTGCATGCTGTTGTTACTCTAATGAATTTACATTGTGGACATACGCCACATCTAAACATACCCCACTGTCTATTAGACCTACGAACTGTGTTTCTTTGAAAAATGCTCTTCAAATTTTCCCCCCTCCTGTATGTAATTTTGGGGCAATCACCCAATAAAGAACACAATGTTTTATCTTCTTTTATTATCTCCCAATTTTTATTCACAACTTCTCTGATTCTAAGAGAATCAAAACAATAAGTCTGTATGAAACTGATATTAAATCTGTTGTTTTCATTTATAGAATTGGTGTTACATGAAGTTGTTGGGTATAAATGATCATTCAAATGTTGTGGATCGTTATTACTTTGGTCAGAAAGCAAGGGCATGAAGTGTCCAATCTGCCTTTTATTGGTGACTTCAGTTAAGATGTTAGATAGTAATCGCTGGGGATAACCTCTGGCAATAAACATGTCAAAAAGGTTATTACATTCTAAATGGAAGTCATCTGGATCACTCACCATACGGGCTGCCCTCACCATCTGACCCTTAACCACCGATTTCTTTTGGTGATAAGGGTGATTGCTGGAAAAATGAAGAAAAGCATTAGAATATGTTGGCTTCCTAAATATTTTACTTTTTAACTTTTGGTTAAGCGAGTCTTTGGTTAATGATATATTAAGGTAATTGATCTCTGTATCATCAAAATTGTATGTGAATTCAAGAAAATCAGTTAGTTTAGTAATTTTTTCTATAAATGACAGGATCAGGTCGCTATGACCTTCCCATATGCAAAAAATGTCATCCTGGTATCGTGTATACCAGGAGACATATTTTGAAAAAAGTTCTTCTTTAAATAGGTAATTAAACTCCCAATGGGCTAGAACTGCATTGGCAAAAGAACCCCCGCAAGGCGAGCCCATAGCTACACCCGAAGTTTGTAGATAAAACTTCCCCTCAAAGGTGAAAAAATTATTAGACAAAACAATTTCTAAGAGAGTTTCAATCAAATTGATGACATCATGGTCGACATTTTTACGCAACATAAACTCTCTAACCCAAGCAAGACCAATTTGTTGGGGAATGACAGTATATAGGTCCCTAATATCGATAGTAAGAAACAACATACTGTCATTATATATGGGGGTATTGATGTTTTTAAGGAAAGACCAAGAATCTTTGCATATGTGGATTTCTGAGTTGATCAAAGGCTTCAGAATATTATCCACATACTTGGCACATCCCTGGGTTATAGACCCTCTACCATCTATTATAGGTCTAAATGAAGGCGAAATGAGTCCTTTATGGAGTTTCGGGGTACCAAAAAAGAGTGGAATTTTAGGAGCTGGCATAGTGAGGTAGTTAAGAGTTTCAGTGTTAATGTATCCTTCCAGAAGTAAATCATAAAGCATGCTGTTAATTTTTCTATAGGCTCCATTGATTTCATTAATGGATGAAATTTGATAAGCTGGTGACTCAAGATGTGCGACCAGATACTCAACATATTTATAATGGTCCATGAAGGCTAGACCCCCACCCTTGTCAGGTTTCATGACCCTAATCTGACAATCTTTTACCATTTCTATAAAGTCTTTTTGTAGGGGGGTGATATTGTACAGATTTTTTTGAGTACTGTATATAGTTTGATTTCTAATAGCCCACAGGTCCATTTCGCAAATTTTTTCGAATGTTTGTAAGGTTCCATGTAAAGGTGGATTGTAAGTACTGGCCACTCTAAGTAGACTACCAGCTGATGAGTTGTTACCCATTAGTTGGTTTAAGTTTAATTTACGTGTAAAAACTTTCAAATCAACCATGAGTCTACCTATGTCCATGTTACGGCCTGGGACAAAGGAAAAGTCCTTAGCTAAAAAGTCAATGATGTCTTGTGCAATACTCAAGCAAGTATAATTATATACTGTAAAGTCACCATTAGAACTTTTATACACTATTGGGTCTATTCCAATGTTCTGCTCTCGTGTCATCTCCTGAGGCCACGTCTCCTGTTCGTTGAATTGTTCTGTCTCTGAGGTTGAGGGCGAGAATTGGCCCTGTAGTTGTTGACCATCTGAAAATCCTGGTTATCTGGATTGTTATTAATACCAGGAAAGTCTGTAGAAACAGAGGGTAATTCATACATGTGATTGTGTGGATGTGTGCATGGACTGCACACACAATACATACATACATAGCATAGCCTTTGATGTACCTCGTTCATAACAGTGGCCTAATCTATGCTACACACGCAAATGGAAGGTGGGTCCATGTCTGTTGAATGCTCACACTACAAGGGGTAGCAATGTTGACCAGGACACATACCCTTGTACTGGTCGTCTGTGACACCCGTGATATCATACCACAGTCCATGTGTTATGTATGTCAACACACATGTCCAACAATAGTAATGCATACAAACATGGCAACAGGAGACACATGTGACATCTGTACTGTGCATGCAGCAACCATGCATGTGCAGTGGCCAATGTCCGTAACATAGTTGCACCTAACTAAGACATGCAGTCGCAATGCAGACCCATCATTGACACCTGTATACGGTGACATACAAACAGCACATATGGAGGGATGTGTGTATATAAAGTGGTGAACCACCTGTGTAGATGTATGTGTGCAGGGGGTGGCTCACATTTGTGTCACACACCATCCTATCATGCCATGTGCAAACAATACGCTATGTCGCTTTTACGTGACGGTGCTGACATAATGCATACACAGCAGTCAGGTGTTACCAACTAGATGTCACATGGCACCTGTAACACCTACAACCTCCCGTGTGCATATAGCAGCACAATTGCCAGATATAGCATTGGTACACATAATACAATCAGTACCGCTGCATGTCTATCAAACGTGTCATCATATGGCAGGAGTATCATTCCCAGCACTGCCATGTGTGTCCGAATGTGTGACCAGATATGCCACATATCGCGGGGAATATGTCCCAGTTGTTACACATCCCTGTACACCGTTGTAGAGATCTGTACATTCGTCAGTGTGGGAAGCATGACGTCGGCCGATGTGGTGCATCACACACGTCGGCTGTCCGTATACACATGTGTGGTCACCACAGTGTGTGTGTGTCTGTATGTATGTTTGGTGCTTGGTGTGAGAGTGTATGCTAATATAGAGTGAGAAATGATCACTAACCCACGTGGTGACTAACCCGTAATGATGATGCAGTGCACTACCCTGTTGATGCCATAGGTCCAAGCCATACTGGCTACCTGTGCATGTTCCTTCTCTGTGACATGTTGTGTGGGTGCATAGTACTGTGAGGGTGATGACCACATAGGCAAGGGTCCCCACCTGAACACTATGGGGTGTGCATTATATTGGTGTACTCCCCGTGAATGTGGCCATGTTCCCGTACTGTTACAGGGTCCAACTGCTGCACAGTGTGGCCTCCAGCTACCAAGTGACACCTCACATCATCATTGGCCAGACCGCTGTACAACCCCTGCACCATGTCACCATACCTGTAATGTGTCCTGCTATGTATGTCACGTCTCTGTCCAGTGTAGCCTGTGGCACTGACCACATGCGTCAGGTGCAGTATATGTGAGGACATCTGTGTCATGTTGGTGTTTCCAACAGTCAGGTTGAGGGTACATGTAGCATGCTGATATTGCCAGACGTGCCTGTGAGTAATCCACAGTTACACGTGGGGGACTGCAAGCACTGCTACCTGTAGGCACATGCAAGTACACCATAGGAGGGAACCAGGGTATCACAACCAACATGGTGCTACAGATGTAACCGAGACACATACCATGAACACATCACAATGCATGCTGCACCTGCACTACATGGTATGACCAGTGCATGTTGACAGTACCACAACCTATGTCACATACACATCTCTCAGTATTCACACACAACCACTGCAACATACACATCCCTCACTATGCATACACAGGTAATATTACATACACCTCTCACTATTCTGTTCACCCTGTGCATCAGAATATTTGTGCATAACCCTGCACCGATGGTGTGGATGACAGGGATGCAGCACAGACTTCATCATATGCACAGGGTGATATGTTTGCCAGGGGCATAGGCTGCACCAATGGATAACATCATGTGTGTGTGTAAGGGCCAGTGGGTTGATTGGACATGTCTGTTCAGAATGCATGTAGATGTTGTGGAGCCCTACAATTGTGTTTGCTGTGTGCGTGTATGTGTGTACACAGTTCTGCCATTTGTGAGGCCTACACGGGGTATAATTGACAGCCCCAGATTGTACAGACCAGGTTGTACAGCTCACTGTGCCTGCCTGGGGTTGCACGGGCACTACCAGGTGGAGGTACAGAGTGGCTACTGTCCGACGACACATGTCCGCTGGAACCGTGTCCCCGCTGAGAACGTCCAGGGCTACATCCACATTGCCTGCTGTGTCCTGGTGTTGACAGCACAGCACCAGCTGCACTGCTACTGCTACCGGCACTATGGGAGTGGGCATGTGAGGTGGCACGGTCACGTCAACCTACACTAGGTGGTGTTGCTGTCCTATGTCCACGTGGCCTACGCCTCACTCCTACCAGATGTTCCAGCACAGACAGCTCCCGCTTGTGGATTGCCATGCGTCGGTCAAGGATTCCGACCATTTCACCCAATCGCCTATCCAGAACATCAGCAACCTGCTGTTGAGCATTTACCAATGCCTGGATGTTGTAATTTAGGGTATGGATAGCAGCCCTCTGCAGCCTCTGCCCTTCTCTGTTCTGCCGTTCAGCACGTGCCTGTGCCACCATTACAGTCTGGAACATGCGTCTGGTGATACCAGCTGCTGCGCTCTGTCCTGCAGGTGCATGTCTGCCAGAGGTCCTCCTACGAGCAGCACGGGCCACATGCCTGTGTGGCACATCTGCAGTCATTACACTGACACCATGGTGTGTAGACACACCTTCTGTAGCCACCACATGTTCCTGTTCCATGCTAACAAATGCTGACTGTCCTTCCTCTATGGCCACTGGTGATGCGGTATGTGTTGGCAGCAGAACTGTGTGCGGGGAAGAGGGGGACATAGCTGGGATGGTAACCATTGGCACAGATTCAGCCCCTGACAACCCTGCCTGTACCTCAGGCATATTGTCATCACCATTAGTATCTGTGGGGACACTAACATCAGATGGACTACAGGAGGGTAATGCACCTGCATCACCTGTGAATGCAAAGAAATACTGTAAAGTACAATAGGCACAGACACAGACACACACACACAGACACACACACAGACATACACACACAGACACACACACACACACACACACACACACACACACACACACACACAGACACACAGACACACAGACACACACACACACACACACACACACACACGCACACACACACACACAGACGAACACAGACACACCATGCATGTGATTTGTCAGATGGCATGCAGCATGCCTGTGATACAGCAGAGGGCATGCAGCTCAGACATTAATAGTGTTAGTAAGCATACCTCCCTGGGGTGCACACTACAGCAAGCAGGTGTCATATCAGTAGCCATGCAGTTCACACAATCATGGTAGTATGCATGCATCCCCGTGATACACCATGTGGCCCAGAACAGGATAACAGTACACATGGCTGACGTGATCTTGACATGTAATCTGCTGACATGTGCATCAACATGCATACATGTCTGACACAATGGTGTCCTGACACATGTACAGCATCATAATGGGCTTCACATTGCAGTGTTGTCTGTATGCCCTACAGATAGAATGCATGTTTAGCAAATGTGCATGAGCATGGGAGGGTAGTGTGAGCCATCTACATTACTATACAGTGTGAAGTACAGACACTGTGCCATTGCATGGCATCATGAGGCATCTATATTGCTGTAGAATGCATAATATGTACACATTGCATAGCCATTACTGCAACACAGTCGTGATGTTCAACAGATCGTATATGGTAGACTTCAGTGACACCTCCAGTAGCTGTGCACAGGCTTTTAGGATGTCCAGTGTACCACATCAACTGTATAATTGGTCAACTAAGGCTATAATTGGACCATGTGTGGACAATGTGCAACAGGGTGTATACACATCCCATGTACTGTGTGGCTACATGTCTCTGGCCATCCCCCATGGCCATGTGTGCACATGTGTTGGCCAAATGTGTGTGATGGCAATCTATCTCACATGTCTGTGTTGTCCCATATGATGTACACCCATAGATGTCAGATATGTCACAATCCACAGGGCTATGCAGACAACGGGTTGTATGTTTGGTATGTGGGGTATAGGTCATGCGATAGTGTGACAATATTGCAGACAGAGCACTACATGTCTGGGACATGTCATGTGGCACATCACAATGTGTGCACCCAATGCAGGGGCATATGACACAATGGTGACACCTGTGGGCTGCCCATATCACAGCTCACTGTGTGGTACTGTGTGCATTACCACATGTTGTTCCAATGCATACTACATATGCCTCCATTGTAGAACACCTCCACCATTGTATGCACAGCTGACCACACATGTCGCAATGACAAGTACTGTGGTTTCAAATCGGTGTATCATTTTGTTTGTATATATTGCACATGGGTGGCCTGTGTGAATGATGGGTGATGCGACCTGTATATCATGACTGGAACAAACATCAGGTGTGCAAGTGTTAACTGGCCACATGGCAAATAGATCTACACTGTAACATGCCTAATACTGATGACAGTCTCACCTGCAATGGACTCATGTCTGTGCGGCACGCCAGAGGTACCTTTATAGGGGTGACACAGCAGTATGAACATTATCCATGACTGTATGACAGCCACAGGTTGCACTGTGCATGTGAACACATTCACCTGTGCAATAGCATATAGTATGCACATGTGTGCATACACAGCGTAGCATACTGTAGTATGCAGCATGTGTGTCCACATACCTTGTATGTGTTGTTACTTTACATAATGTACAGTCACACATGCAACTAAATGGGATATAATAGCCATATGTGCAGTACTGACTTACCAGGCAACTCCAGGCTAAATGGTTGGGAGACACCCACCTCCACGATGGCAGCTAGTGTTTGTGGATGCTGTTCCCTGGGTGTCCCCAGACTGGCCAGTAGCTCCTTGGTGTGTGTGAGTGAGGGCTGGGTTGGTGGCCCACCACTTGCTCCACCTTGTTCCCTGGCGATTGCAGTGGCACGGTGTTTTGCATGTCATATCAAGTCCATGCAGTGTCTGCGCACCTGCAGGTAGGTGCGGTTATGGCCACCCACATCGTTCACCCTCCTGCGTAGATCCTGCCACAGGTCATCCCGCTGCTGGGCATGCTGTGGCACATGGCTGAACAACAAGTCATAGTTGTCATGGAGCTGTGGGATGAGGACATCATCCTCCTGGCGGCTGTATGCTGGGAGGCGTGTACGGGTCATTATCTGTAAGACATAATAATGGTGACAGGTCACAGTTTCAGAGATGTACAGAGATACTGCTGCACATACATTTCTATGACATCTACTACATCTGCACAGCTATCTTTGCAAAGCATCATGACACTGACATGACTGACGAGTTTGTGTCACACACATGTCATACCCATTATGCATTGGATATCATCACCATATATGTGTGTCACCTCATTACAGTGTTCATACTCCATGTAAATGCTGTCTTGCTGTGGGCATGTCTATTTGCCTGCACTTGTGTTCTTACCTGTCTGCACATGTTTGGATGTGTCCATGGTAATGCTGTTGACCTGGATGCTGTGTATATGTCACATATCAACACAGACACAGCCGTAATGGACTTGAGCAGTGACAATGCACACATACGCATGGACAGCTGTACATGCATGTGTTTTGCCATATACATCTACACAGCACTGTACAACTTTTCAACATCCTGCCAGGGATCGCCTGTATTGCTCATGTGATAGACATGGGACAATGGCTAGTCAGATGACATTTGCAGGGATGGTTATCAACCATAGCATGTGCGGGCATGGTTTCCAAACTGTAACAGACAGCCATTATGCCATGGCAAGGTGCATCAGTGCCACATTACTGATCCAGTCAGTTGATAGTACATCTACCATGCGGCCATCACACCATGTATGACTGGGATGGCATGTGCAGCTTTGATGGACAGGGTTGCATGGTATGGTGGGAGTATGTCACATATATGGCACAGGGATCTGTCCAGCCTGTGGCGATCCTAGTATTAGGACGGTGGCTGTCCATGACATATGTCTTATAGATCAGGATATGGACATGTAGCATGTCCATCATCATGGTGTAGCAGATGTCTTTCTGCAGGGTAGACAGCATGCTGGATAGTGGAGGTGAGGATTGTGAAGGCTGGTATCGCACATCCATGCATAGCCATTACCCCTTAAAGGTGGTATGTGATCCAATATTTGTCACCACAGTGCTATATATGCCTGTCCAGTGATCTCCGTGCTCATGGATGGCACCCTGACATGACATGGGTACCTCATATGACTACCTAAGGGGCCTGGAGACGTCACCAAGTCGGAGAGTGCACCGCACAGCATCATCCCTTACACAGTGTCCATAATGTTGACCACAGCCTAGGTAGTAGTTTATGGGTATATGGATGTTCACATAGCGGTGACAATGCTGGTATCATCCATCAGACTGTGCACATATGTCACACACCTCACCCACACAGCCCATTCTGCATGTTGTTCACAACACTGACACAGCTATACTGATAGGTCATGGCCATTCACAGCCTTACATACACAGATGCCTAACATTTGTCTGTGTGGTATGGGCTACAATGAGGGTTGGGTACAACACATTAACCCTGTTCTACTGTAGCTGGCACTGGTGTGATGTGCACATGTCACTCTTGCACCCTTTGTAGTTGTGAGTCTGTCAACAGGCCACTGGTGGAACACTCCTGTGACATACAAAGGTATTTGTAATCAAACATCCGTGCTGTCTTGTACATCTGTACTGCTAACATCTACAGTGATACTGGTTCATGGACATGCACACCATACTCAGCAGGGTTATAGTGCGGTGCCACCCAAAATGACTGTCATCACCACTTGTGTGTTGATATTATCCAACACCCTATCTGTATTGTATGGTCATGATAGGCACTTGTTCAGAATTTGTGAGCATGTCATGAGCTACTGATTACTATAGCACCCATTCCACACCATTTCCCACAGGTACACTGGCTGTCCTACACTTCCCAGCTTGCTTATGGTATGACAGCTGTTGTACACATGTAACGCACATATCCTGTGGGACATGGTTGTATATACAGGCATGTCCAACTGTCACGTACCAGTGCTACTGCCTGTCTATATGAGGGATATGTCATACATGTGGCAATAGAGCAATTGTCCCATGTACACATTCAATGCCCACCTCCCAACATACGACACTACAGCCTGTGGGGGTTGCACTTCTGCAGCCGTGCTGGGGGCATAGCTCTCAAGTGTACCTCATTATGAGGAACATACCTCATTAGGGGTCTTAAAAGGTGCATATTCCTCAAGGTTCCACATTGAAAGGGTCTGTCACACATTCATTGTTGGAAATTGTTTACTTGCTAGCCATGGCTAAATAGATGGGAATTATATTACTTCATTAGAATATCTTTTTTATACATAAAACCAGCCTATTTTAGCCATCATATGCCCTTCCTAGTTGAAGCTATTAGTAAGCCAGTTGTAAGTGTTCCACATTTTGCCCATTTGTCACACATTATGAGGGCTAATGTTCCTCATTTTGGGGACAGTCGGTTGACAGCTATGGCTGGGGGTAATGCTGTCACCAACCCTGACTGCATCTGACAGTCATTTGGGGATGTGTAACATTCGCAACACACCCCACCCATCACATAGTCTAACATGATCTCCACCACTGGCCACACCTACGAGGACAACTTGTGCAGTACGTCTCCATACTCAGTGTAGGCACCAGAGGTAGCCCCCATCATGGAAGACAACATCACCAACTTATAGCCCACAGACTCATGTGTGCCCATCACATACAGCCAATAGGGAGTTATAACATTCACAACACACCAGTCATAGGTGACTCTGTAGGGAGTCACACTGCAGTTTCACACAGCAGGCTACACAAGGCGATAGTCGCTTACATCTTGCTGTCAGGTTACTGCTTCTGCAACATAACCTATGCACCCATGCCACACCTCACCAGGTACGATGTGACTGTCATTCTCCATGTTAGTGTGACTGCCCTGTGATGCCACTTCACAGACTACGTGTGCAGGGACATGCAATAGCTCACCAGTCTTATAGCCCTGAGGGTGTGGGCCAAGCCCTGGGGAGCATTTTGCATTCGTCCGGACACGATACCACTGTACAATGACCAACTGTGTCACTTCAACAGTTGCCTATGCTCCTATTGTCATTCCACAGGCATCTGGTATCTGTCTGCTTTGACTGACCTGGTCAAACACAATGCTGTGGCACAGATGACTTGCACCTGTCAGCCCTAGGAGTACAGCTCACATGTAAGGCTCTTGCTGCTTCTATACTGCCTGTCTTGCACAGTTTCCAATAACTGTCACTAGCAGAATGGGAACTGGCAAGCACGACATGGGGTCATGTGACACAATGCTTGCATCTTCCTCTGTGACGCACGCAGGCAAGGCACTCCTTATAATGCACCACTCAAACATCTCTGCAGTGACTGGGACCTGCCTCTAGGCTCTGCAGAGCACACCTGCAATGACAGGTTATAGACAGACCATACCTTTCAGGCACATACCTGGACCGGCACACCCACAGCTGAGGGGTTCCCATATCCCACTATGTTGTGCGCACATCCTGGCTAGTTACTTAGCACAATGCATCAGAGGTGCTCCACATGCAACTAACTGTGTCCGGGACTGCTATACACATTGTAACAAGCTACAGAATCAACATCATACCCCACGGTTAGCATACCTTATTTCTTGGTATATTGGACAGTGGGCCTCAGACAGCTACTACTGATGTGTGACTGACACTACCCCACACTTAACTGGGATAGCCACTCATGTACCAACACATCCATGAGTCATAACCTCCGCTCTGCTGGATCAACCCATACACACCACCTCCAAGACCTACATTAACCTTGACATGAACACTACCACCATGTGACTGGTGTTACACACCTGGGGTTATCCTTTCATTGGTGGATTCCAAACATATGCTAATTAACCTTGTTAGCCACATCCTGGCACCACACACATCACAGCATACACAGTACTTGAGTACTACAACACCTACTACAGACATCTGCTGACAGCAGTTGTTAACGCCATGACACCCGTGCAAATGGACAATGCACATACAAATGCTGACACATACCCCAGTGCACTTCATTAGCATGTACACAACTGCATGGATCATGCTGTTCCGCACAGAGCTATGATGGTACACACCAGATAACAGACGCCACTCTGGTGGTCATGTTCCATGGACATATGATGTACAACAACAGGTGTAGGCTGTTGCACAGTGGTGTACATTCCCATGGGTGGGGTGGCTCACTGGTCAGCCATGGTAGGGTCACAGGGTCCCTCATCACATACTCCAAGACTAGCTA
The DNA here is from genome assembly GCF_019279795.1 of Protopterus annectens. Classification (NCBI taxonomy): domain Eukaryota; kingdom Metazoa; phylum Chordata; order Ceratodontiformes; family Protopteridae; genus Protopterus; species Protopterus annectens. The sequence continues at coordinate 1,036,391,372 of NC_056730.1, forward strand.
CGTAAACATGACTGCGACACATTCCTGGCTGTACCACCAGGCATTATGGTGGTATGTCAGTAGTCGATGCAACACCCACATCTGCTGTCACATACAACAGTCACTCAGGAACATTACAGACCCAGGTGATGTTGGCAACATGCTGGAGGATGGATTCAATGCTAACATTACACCCTCTCACTCACTACAGGGCCACAATCCATACAGGAACATTGTGGTGTCCCTGTGGTCACACCTACACAGTACTGACCTACACTCTTTATGTCCTGGGACACTGGCCCCATGTCACCTTCCAACGTCCCAGGCTGTGATGTCCACCAACCTCTGAATGACATGTCTCCCCACTAGGCCACCATATTCAGTAATAGCCTTGTTTCAGACATTGTAGCCCCTGAATGGCACACAGCAGCATTTATCACACTACACACAGGTGGCACCACAATGCATGAGTGGGACTATAGTCCTACACACCTGACTGGACTGTTCTGCATGGCTATGGGGCACATCATCAAGGACGTCATTCACAGAGACATTGTTGGGTTCCCGTCCTTTGCTGCCACCCGGGTTGGGCTTGTTAGGGCCAGAGCATGGCCCCTACATATGGTGGAATCCTTTCATACAGTTACCAGGGCAGTTGCTGATGGTACAGGAGTCCACACATCCTGCATTGTCCTCTCATTGCCTTTCAGCACCATTCTCCATTCTGGTATTGACAACATACACATCCACCTGCACATCATACCCTATGTCTCAGGATGTTACGCAATGTGACTCATGGACAGGACACACTACTACATGTCAGGTACATTTGGCATACCACAGTCCTCAGTCATAGGGCCCCTCATGTTCAGTATATGCTTCCCTGAAGTACAGGCTAGCACAGGGGACTTTCCCTGCCTAGCTTTCAAACCCCTGCATACAAAGCACCATGATTGCTCCACCAGCTGATACTGACTCCATCCATATGGGTGTCGCTGTGACAGATACATGATATGACTATCATGGCGTCAAGCTGCATGACACAAGGTGCATGAACATCACCTTTGCATTACACCATTCACCCACTGACTATCATATGGGTGGTAGTCCCCTACATACATATCACATTGTACATGTTTGCAGTACACACACATGTCGCACCCACTCCTGTGGTTACCGTATTGACACTGTGGCATGGATATCCTTCTACGTGGCCACACCTATCTGTACTGGGTGTGTAGCTGGTACATAGGCACCCATTGTACCTCTGAACTCAAGACTTCTACACGCATTCAAGGGTACACCACCCCATTTGGGGTGTACCTTACACAACAGCTACAGCTTTACATACCACAGCATTCACGCCATGACGTTTACTGAGCTCCCACAGTTTAAGTATGCGGCTGCACTATGGACACCACATCTGTACACATTTGCATACTACATACTCAGGGGTGACCTCTGCTTATCAGACAGGGCCCATGTCCACAACATTATTAATGGATATACTCCTCATACACGACATAAGCATAAGCCACTGTGAGCAACATGCTCATGGATATGTGCAAACACGCCATAATGAGTGGGATGTGCTTGAGGGTTACATTCCCAAACCAGACACTCACCATGCTTTGGAACATAAGTCCTATGTACATCACGCAGGGACACTCAGTAGCACTGTTCATGTGATACCTCCCTTGGTGGTTGGGAGACACATGTAGGCCTGGGATCACTGCAGTGGCTGTACTGTGCAGAGGTGCAGGTGACACATGGCTCTGCTGTTCACAGGACACTACCCTAGAGAGGTGCCACTAGTGTGAACACTGTAATTGTGCTTACACATGGACTTGCCAGACTGCATAGTACCCCACTATGCACCTGTGAAGCTATTACATGTCCTTTGTGCATGGTTACTTGGTAGCCCTTTCATTTAGATTAGCTATCATGCTATTACAATGTCCCATGCCTTCAAGCCATATGTATCCTGTTATTGTACATGCCAATAGACGATACCTGTGGTATGCATGATATGCCTGTTATGCTGTGTAGAATATCTGTCATATCTACCTACAATACTATATATTACACATATTTCACATAGTATCCCATAATGCAAAGCATACTTGCACAGCGGGACCACCTTAGATATGTCATTAATGTTATATGCCCATACACATGCGTGCTGTGACAGTATATCAACATATACTATCCCCTGCTATGGCACGTCCTTGTTGGACATACCCTACCACTGATGGCAGGTTGTATGGAATTGTTCTGTTTAACGCCCTCATGTAGCATCCCTTGTGGTGTCTGTGCTGTGTACCTTGTGTCCCACTGCTGGACGCACAGTTTCTACAAGCGTTAGTATGCTCAGCAAGACATCACTACATAAATACCTTTTCCCACTTCATGCATTGCGAACACGTTTAATTAATGCAAACCAGGCTATACATACAGTAAAACTAATTAATACAGATCATGCTATACATAACCTTACATATCGGGTGTTCTACATACCTTGTTATCGTTATGGCATTTCGTTTCTATCTCTCTCACAGTGTTTCAACTGGTATTCGGTATGAGCATACGGTTTGAATGTCTGCAAGTCATCCTTATATACGTCGATACCTGTAACATGTGGATTCATCCCGCCAATTGGTGTTCCTGAGTGACTAATTACTTGCATATCAGCTGTGCAGCAACTCCATTCACCAATTACATGGCAACAGTGGGGTATAATTGGATTCTCCACTTGGGCGTTGCCTATTTGTCCTACCGTCGGGGAGACGGTCTGTATTGTGTTTTGTTATGTGTAATTGCAACTGCTATGCATGGAGGCAAGTATACTTTGGATTCATGTCCCCCGTGGATTGTGTGTGACAGGTAGAGTATTTGGTTCAACATGTGGGTGTACCTGTCATCCCAACATCTGATAACGGACTATTGCAAACAAAGCCTGTAACATGGCTGTTTGTTCCATTATACAACACCTGCAATTTTGCATGACGCCTTTAATTGTGTCTCTCACATGGTATGTTGAGGGTCTGCAGATGTAATTGACTGACTGGATGTTTGTGCTGCTATTACAGTCTGTATTGCTTTAGTTTCAAGTGTGGGGGATGTCGGTGGGTGTACATAGCATATACAGGTTTGTGGGCCTTGCATTTCTACATATTCCATATATATATGTGTGTGGCCTCCGTCCCTAATTAGAGAGCTAACAGTTAGTAGACTTATGTTACAGGATTGTACGTTGGGCCATTGTTAATTGGTTTCTATATCGTCTGCAGGTGAGCTTGCTACTTGTATACCTCCAGAATTGCAGCGATATATCAAGGGATATGTGTAAGTGACAGCTATCCCTTGTATTTCTGTCCCAGATATTTGCAGGCATTGCGGTTGTGTTGGTAAAAGAGCCTGTTTGCCATGGGTTGCCACCTTTTCATATGGTCATTGTTGGACACTTGCGGGACACACAGCGGTGTTTACATGTCAACACATAGCCACGGTCAGTACACAGGTTAGCACATACTTTTATCCTCAATACATACCTATTGTTGTGGGACTTTGACTACTTATCATATTGCATGTAACATTTACGTTTCTTACATACAGGCATAACTATTAAATACGACTTTTACATTATATATGGGACATATTAATGTCCTACCATCTCGGACATTTGCCCTTTGTACTGTTTTATGTCAGGACACACCTGCCCAGGGTGGGGCTGTCCCTCCTACTTTGGGACAGGTAGTAACTGTATGCCTACGGCTAGCTATACCCACACCTACCGTAGTGATCTACCTCTGACTTGGCACTAACAAACACATGTTGCAGACACACACACATTACAGTCACACAGAGACACACACGGCACCCTCAATGCACACATACACAGACTACGGCACTCACAAACACAGTTGAACACAGTACCTACGTGGACCGCAACACCAGCAGCAGTGACTAAATGTCCCTTCATATCATCATACTATTAATCGCGGCTGTACTGTTCCGGTACTATGTTCTATCGGTCTTTCAGCCTCGTGGTTACGCATGTTGGTATGTTACACATCCCATAGTTGGTGGTATCCTATTTATTTGTACCCCCAAGGTGTTATGAATGTCGTTGAACTATCTATTATATTTGCAGATATCACTGAATCCGTCTATATCAACATATATCACTATATTCCACTTTCTATCTCTATTATATATATATATATATATATATATATATATATATATATATATATATATATATATATATATATATATATATATATATACATCTATATATATACATCTATATATCTAGCTGGGAACGTGACAGGCACACAACACCACCATATGCTGTAAGCCTCATGTACTGTTCAGGTGTTGGCATTCCGTGTTCCAGTAGCTGTTGTGTGTACAATGTTTGAAGGCTGCCTATGTAGGAGTCACACATTGGGCCACCTATACATTACAATTTACAGGTGGTCATGTTTGTGTGCCATCCATTTTGCTGTGTGTGCAGGTGGAGAGATGTCAGTCCGTAGGGGCCTACACTGTCAGAGTATGTGCTATACGTTCCCTCTTTGCCAAGGCATAGGCATATTGGGCATGCCTCAGTCTGCCTACTGGGGCTGGCACAGTGTGTTCATGGTCTGAATCCCTCTGTGCCTGTAATGGCCTTGGCAATTGTGGTGGGCTATGAGGGCCTTCACCATTTTGTCCCTGCTGCAGCTGCTACCGCAGGATCATATTATGTAGCATGGCACATACTATGACAATGTGGGCACATGTGCCTGGAGAGTACTGCAAGGTGTGTGCCTCATGATGGCATTCTTGCATGGGTGTGCGTGCATTTCTGATGGGAGTCATCATCCACGACTCCAGTGCATAGCCAGCATCCCCCACATGATGGCCATGTGGGATGTCCCCCCTGACAAATACCTGATAAAGCTGTGAGGCATGCCAGATATGGGAGTCATGGTAGCTTCCAGGGCTGCCAGCACACACATCCATGATAATGCCCTGGGCATTGCACACAACCTGGAAGTTGATAGAGTGGAATCCCTTGCGATTTATGTAGCGCCTACCATGCTCACCGGGTGGTGACTTGATTTGTATGTGCGTGCAGTCTATCGCACCCAGTACCTCCGGGTAGTGTGCCACATGGTGGAAGTGGCGCATATTGCTAACCAACACCTACTGAGTTCGGGGGAAGTATATCTGCTCATTGGCATGTGGTAACATGGCATCCAGGAACTGGTGTAGTACCCTGGATGCTGATGCCTGTGAGATACCCATTATATCTCCAGTTGGCCTTTGAAAGGTACCTGTGGCCAGTATTCGCATGCTTACACATACCTTCGTGTCCACTGGGATCGGTTCCCCTCTGTTGTTTCTGGTTCTCAGGCGTGGCCGGCACAACTCCACTATTTGCTGTAAGATGTCTCTGTCCACCCTGTAATGCTCTACTATCTCCAGGTCATATAGCCCCTGGTAGGTTACCCTTGGTCTGAACACTCTCTTTCTCCTCCGAGGCCTGCGGTGGTTGTCAGCATCATCCTCCACTACACCGTCAGTCTCTAACACATGCAGATGAATCACAGCTATGGCAGCTCCCAACATGTACATTTTAAAAGTTCCCTGTGTGTTTACACCTATGGTGCAGTGTTTGAGAATACACAGGTGTGTGTAGGGTGCTTTCACACTTTATACTATTGTGCTGTGAACATCGATGATGTCATAGGGTGTGTATGTACGATCGTAACTACAGGGTATCTTATGTGTTTTACTGCCGGAACTACTATTGTGGTGCCTTTGGTGTTGAATTACATTTGGCTGCCGTGGATTACCTCTTGACCTTCCCTTTACATTTCTGCACGTTGCACCTACCATTTTCTGGCGTGCATCCTGCAGACTACTTTCATTTGTACTTTCCTGGACCTGGCGTATCTTGCGTTATGTGTGCTACTGCCGGTCTGCTGTCGGTTTGCTTTGCTCTGCTGTGTCAGGTCTCCTGTCTTTGCAATCCAATACCTCCCCTCCTTTCTTTGCATTCCAATGCCTCCCCTATCCTGTTTTGCATGTTTCTGCAAGCAGACTTGTCAGCTGCTGTCGATTGGCCATCGTGGGTTGATTGGTGTTGATTGCTCATTAGTACTCCAATTACCCTACTTCAGCATTTCCTTCTTTTCTTCCCCTGACTTTCCTGTTTGTGCTATTGTTCGCGGCGCATGCGTCTGATTACTGGGTTTTGGGCACGTTTTCATCCCCGTACACATGCGCTTTTGGGCACCATGTGTGCTCTCAGCTAAACTATTCTATACCTTCCTCCCCACCCCTGTCCTACAGCTTTGCTTAACAACAGACAGGCCAGATTTGCATTGCTCCAATATGCTTACTGCTACGGTGGCACACCCCTCTGCTGATGTCATGTATCTCCTCGGAGCCAGTCCTCGGTGTTATTCCGCTGCACCATATGGTACAACCTTCATCCAGTGGGACATTTGCGATTCAGTATTATCTGCCTCATTTGCATGGCATTGACTACTAATTCATAGTTACCACGCCGGACACTGTCGCAGGCCCTTAGCAACCCTTGCACCTTGGTTGTGGTGTTCCATGTCTACCATTGTGTATTATGCTGTAAACCTGATTTCTATTACGTTGCGATTTTATGACATTTTTATATTATTTGTTTATGTTACAGCTTCCGCACACATGCCCTGCGGTTGTGCTGTGCGTTACTGTGGACATGACATTAAATGTTGTTATTTACATGTTGTGCAAGTTTTCTTATGCCATTGGCTGTGTATTTCGCCATTGGCATATGTTAACGTTGTGATACCTGGGTCTGGCCCACTTCCATAGCTCCGATGTTCTGTTTGGGAAAATGCAAACCGTGTTTTTGGTTTACATTTCCGTGGGCTTACGCTACGCCTGCACTACTTCATGAACCACTATATGCCTTCATTTGCATGGTGCGATACTGTGCATGGGCTGATTAGTATACCTAAGCCAGGGGCTGCGCAGTTCTGGTGTATGCCGGTAGTGCACGTGAAATTGGATCGTACCTGAATCGCTCGATGGCCATATTTGGCATTATACCACCTACGCTATGCATGCGCCTGGTGCAAGCTTCATGAATCCCAGGGACAGTCTCAAATAACCTACACAAGTACATTCAATTGTAGTTTTAGCATAAAATGTTAAAGAGTTACTGAAATATATTTAGATATCCAGAACTACGTGGATTTAACACTGAAACTTTCTGTTTTATTTGAGTTATGGAATGGATTTGGACTGACCAACTTTCACGATGATAAATAGAATGTTACTGGGAAATATCTGTAATGCTTTGCCATTGCATTGGTTCATAAATCACATATAGCTTAAACTATAGCAAAATTGTCCAATTAGAATTTTGTAATCACCAAAAATCCTTATACAGAAATTGTAAAATTGGCCTAGACAACATCAAAGTTAAATTTTGGGCAATTGTTTATAACCGTAGTGAAAATCTAGAATTGCCTTCAGTGTGTGCCATGTTTTGTTCTATACAAATTTTATTAAAAAATGTAATCTAATTAATGTAGGTATATGAGCTTCTCTAAATAAAATTATGTTTTCAGAAAAAGTGAAAATCATGATATCCAAAACAGACTTCCAGCATCAAAAATTAGCAGTCAGTAAAATGATAAACAATAAAATCCATTAAATACTACATCAAGGAAAATTTGTAGAATGAAACAGGTACCAAAGGGAAAATACAGGTTGTAAACAAAACTGAAGTAAGCTGATTTTTTTATTATATTGCATCCTTCAAGTTATCCTAACACTTTTAGAACTATTTTGCAGAATAATTGATAACATGACTAGCAAGAAGAAATACTTTGAATCTTTATAAAGCATTCCTAATTGATCTTTCAAAGTCGATTTTTAATGTATTCCATGCTTAAGCCAGTTTAACAAGAAAGTAAACTATTTTCTTTATAGTTAATGTTCACTGTGCATTGGGTAAGGTTAGTACATTTAAACTCAGATACTAGAATAAGAAAAAGACAGAGGTTAGTTATTTCAGAAATTTTTTTCTATGAATGTATTATTTTAAACTCCTTTCTCTTTCAAAATTTTCAGCCTTACCAGTACAACACCCTTGCTATGTTTAGGATGTTTGAACAGCTTCCTAACAAACATGAGCACTTTTGCATGTTTTTTTTTTCTCTCCTGCTGCATACTGTTCTACTGTATTTATGCTATCTCTAGAAATCCAAGTAATATCTCATCTAAGGTTTCTGCGATCTATAAGACCTGTTGCTGTTTGCTCAGTATATCTTATAATAAAGTATATGCCTTTACATAAAACAGTTGTGCTCTTCACTGATTAAGATTGCAAAATTATATTTATTTTGTGTATTGATGCGTAAGGAATAATGAGCCTTTATTATGACTTTCAGTAACTAGTCTCTTAGGTTAATTTATTTATACTTCATTGAGTTACAACACTGAACATCAGTCTGGAAGAACAGTCTGGTTACGTGGCTTGTTCAAAGTTACACAGCAGGCAGGGAATGATGGACTCCAATTATCTTCTCAAAGAAACTTGTATTTCCTTTTTCTTCTTAACAAGGAAATTAATGAATACATTATAATAATATAATAAGTAGTATACATGAAATTATTAACCAAGAAAATAAGCTATATAAGGTATGTATAACAGCCTGAAATAGAATACAATCACATTTCTAAATAGAGAATTAATAACAAATATGTAAATCAACTTAAATTTTCATTCAAGAGTGATAATGAGAGATATTTTCTTCCAAGGATTATTGATAAATAATTTTATGATGGCTCCTGTGTTCTTTAACTTTGTTTTCCTTTTGAGCTGTTTCCTTCTGAAAAAATTAAAAGTCTTCAAATTTTATTTTCTGGAAGTTGAGGGAATTCAATTCTTGACTACAGCAATATACCTCATTAATAATTCATAGACCCAAACCTCTGTACTAACTGCTATATCATTCCTACAACCATGCCTTTCAACTGTCCTGTGATTTTGGAAAATACTAATTTTAAAATTGCAATAGTATGGTGCCATGAAATTCTGACTAGCCCCATTAATTTAATTTTTTTTTACTTTGGTTTGAATCCTTGCTGGCCATCATGTCATCAAATCACAGAACCACAGATGTCAGTAATGTGACAACATGAATAGAGCTTTAACTGTATGTGAGGTGGAAGTCTTGTGACTGGAGCAGCAGGCACTTGGGTGAAGGTACAGAGCAGGGTTTTAGTTCCTGGTTTGTTAATATACAGTTGCTAATGAGTAAATACTTTTTTGGATAATGCTTGAATATGGTATGATACACTTTATTTAGAGAACATATGAAAGCAGAATTAGTAGCACAAAGGTAGCATACCTTTGATGCAGAAGGATGTAAGTTACACTCCCACACTATGTAGAGGGACTGCTGATGCTATGGTGCATTTTAAAGGGAGAATAGGGATTACAATCCCAAGAATCTATATGCATACGACCAGCAGATAAAGGCGGATTGATGGTCATAATGGGTAGTGAATTTTATATAAACAGTATGTATAAGCATTTAGCAGATACTAAGATTTATTGTCATATAGACTTGAAAAGAATAAGATCTATTACCAAAAAAGTTCATGGAGAACTTTATGATCTTTTAATGACTGGTCTAATGCCTTATGATTTATATAAATACTTTTTACTGAAAAATCCAGTGATACCGGTTATAAATGGTCTTCCTAAGATTCGCAAGAATACTTTAGAGCCACCTATGAGGCCTATTGTTGCAGAGCAAGGCTGGTTAACTGAAATTATCTCTATTATGTAGAGGACAAACTTAAACTGATTCTTGAAAAGTGTAACAGCATCCACTGAAACTAATAATAAACAGGAGCAGTCATCTAGCACATGGACGCTCTCATAAAGTTTATTAAGAAAGTGTTGTGTGTCTTTTAACACAGCTGGTGCTTTTTCAAGGATCAGTTTAAGTTTGGACTTTTTGACAATAGATGTATTCTTCGGATTGTAATTCAACAAAAGCTGCATACTGTTCCTTAGTAAGACTATGAAAACACTTACCTATACGATTGGCCTTATTTATTCTAACAACAATAATGACATATGCAATGTCATAAAAATAAATTGACCAATACTTTTAGCCGATAAGCCATAAAAAAGATTGTAGGGGAGCAACCTAGGCTTTATTTTAGAAATGCAAAAAATTTAAAGCAAAGGCTCTGCTATAAGAATAATTTTGTGACTGAGTGACAAGTATTATCATCTAGAAGTGGTACACACCCCTGTCATTGCTGTAAGGCATGTTGTTATATCTTGAATATTCCTTATTTTGTACACCCTACCACTAATACTAGATATAAAATAAAGTTTTATGCAGACTATAACAGCAGAAATTTGGTGTATTTGGCAACTTGTAAAAATTCCCCTTGTTTTTTTATGTTGGCATGACAAATCAGAGCTTGAATGAAAGGGTCCTGAAGCACATAGGTGAAGTCAGAAGAGATGTTAGTACAAAAGCATTGCATACGCATATTAAATCTAATGCTGGTCATAGTTTCTTGTTTAAGGTGATTCAGTTAAGTAAAAATGTTAGGGGTGGATGTATGATTAATAAAACTGAGAATAATGAATTAAGATGGATTTTAACATTGGAAGCTGACAGAAATTTTGGTTTGAATGAAAACACTTCAACATTATTTAAAGACACGTAAGATTAGGCATTAGCCCGTTGGTATGGTAATTAATTGTCTTGCAGGTGCTACTTGTTTTATTTGATGGTTTTTAATTGAGTTATAGTATTTAAGAACACTCAAGGTTTTATGTTTATTCAGTCTGAAGAAGTGTTTATGCACCAAAGTGCTTAATGTCTTTAATACATTACTTTTAGTTCGGCTGTGCTGGTTATTCTTTGTTTTTTGTTTTACTACCACATCTCATAACTGGGAAATTAAAATATAATATTGTCATATCCTGGCTATTATTGGCTAGGCTTGTAAAGGCTCTTGTGCCATTACCCTAGTAATCATCTATAAACCTATGAGAGTGGTGAGTCCTCAAACCACCTGTATAACTGCCTTTTACATGTGAAAAAAAATTGTAAGCATATACAGTACTGCTGCAGCCAGTCCAGGTCAGGCTACTTGACTGTGGGTACTTTTGTTTTGAAATCCAGTCAATAATTTATTTTCCTCTTTAACATCTTCCTGAATTACAAACACATGAGGAGCAGGAGTAGCAATGATGAAATAAAAGATTTAATAAATCAGTGCATATAGTTGCTGGTGTTTGTTGTGCAATTTATTTTTGTCAGTACTGATTTATTACTCCTTTATTTTCTTTGGTACTTTTGTTTCATATGCTTTTGCCTTTTCATTTGTCTCTCTTAATAAATATGGAGTTGTCTATTGTGAATGTTTTATTTTCTTTCTGATTGTACATAGCCTTGCTGAAAGCAAGTTTCAGCAAAATGTTAGTGATATTAATTGCCAAAGACATGTGTGCCATTTATACATGCCTCAGGGATAAATTATTAACATTTTAGAATCCTTTGTGTTGTGAGATACTTTATGTGAAAGTTGCTGTAATAGTTTTGCAACTAAGCTACATGGAGGTTTTACAGAAACATATGGTGTCATTCTTTCTATTTTTGAAAACACCATCTCACAAGATTTTAATAATGCTTTCAACTTTATCACTGTATGCAGAATTTTGAGTAAATGAGGTTTGGGATAAACTAATTTGCCCAAGGCCTTCTTAGGAGGTAGATTGAGTGTGGGGAATGGGGGACAGGGTTTTGGTAGGGTGGATGGGTTAAGTGTAGTGGCAAGAGCTAGGTTAGCTAGGTTTGGGTGGTGAGGGGTTAATTGTGGTAGAGTAGAGGAAGTGAGGTAGATTTGGGGGAAGGTCTACCTGTTAAACTGTTGTAGTGAGGGAAGTAGTGGCAGATTTGTTGTGAGTTTGCAACAGCAAGAATCACGTCTGTGATGAGCTGTAGGTACAGGAGTGCAGGGAGGCCTTGGACTATTTTTTCTAGATTTCTTAATTGAGTTAGTGGGCAGGCTACAGCTAATCAGTGGTGGCTTTAGTTTATTGCACTGGTTCTGGTGACTTATAGTAGTTAGTTAATTCAGGTTTGGGTTGTGTGAGTGGGTCATCTCAGGTGTTGGGTCCTCTTGCAATGGTAAGCATGGTGAGGGCAGAGGCTGGTGTAGGCAGTCGGTCAGTTTAGCTTATTGTTGATCGGTGGTACGAATAGTAGTTTCTCAAGCTGTCTATGGGCTGACAAGTGATTCTGAGTTAGTTTATGGTGCTGGTCAGCTAATTTGTTCAATGGTGGTCGTTTTGGTATGAATAGTGGGTTTTCAAGCTGTCCGTGGGCGAAGAACTGGTGGTGGCAAGGTTATTTGATAATAATAGTAGCACTATGAGGTTGTGTTGAGCCCCCCTTCCCTCCTCATTGCTCAATAGGTTTCACAGTTGGTGGTTCTGGGCTGCTCATGTGTCCGTGGGTCAAGGTTTCTTTTGTGTTAACATACCAGCAGTGGGGTGAATGGTGAGCCAAATTCAGCATTTGGTAGAGTTTTTACTTTCAGTTCATTGAGGGGCAAGGACTGGACCATTACAGTGGTTCTGGGTGGTTCATGGGCTGGGGGAACTCCTGCTGGTGAGGTTTGCCTTAGTGCATGCGTAATGTGGGGGATAACCATTGGCAGGGGTGAGCATGTGGGGGTTCCTTCTGTGTGGAGTTGCAGGTTTTGTCAGATGACTGATGACTGTTCCTCATTTGGGTGACCAAGGGGTTCAGCGATCTGTGCTGGGATACGTGGTTGGTGGCTTTGCATGTTGCTCCGCATTTGTTGCCTGTATATGTATGTATATATATCTATATCTTTATATATATATATATATATATATATATATATATATATATATATATATATATATGTGTGTGTGTGTGTGTGTGTGTGTGTGTGTGTGTGTGTGTGTGTGTGTGTGTGTGTATAAAACCAAAAGAAAGGCATCTGAAGGAGAATCAGTCAGTAAATGGTAAAATCTCCAGCTTTAATCCACTAGGCAAAACCTGTAAGAGCACGAAAAAACAGATACATAAATGCTTTAAAATCACACTGCGTTTTCATTTCAATGAACTTCCTCAGATGTAAAAAACATTTTACAATGTAAAGTGCTCATTATAAACCCTGCCAATTAACTTTTATCCAATAGGAATAACATTCAAGTTAAAATTAGTAAGACAACTTCCTTGTGCACAACGAACTTTGACCTGATATGTGTTTGTTCACAAACATAGTAAACTGCAACTTACAACTGTCAGTTTCAATTAATCACTAAAGACAACAAATACAGTAATGTTATAAAAATATAAGCAAAAAGTAAGGAAGAAGTAAAATAATGAAGTAATAAAAACAAATGTATATATGTGTATGTAGTGATGTTGTAAAGCTGTGAGCTCTCCATCTGGTGGAAATAGTGAAACTTAAACTTTCAGGGAAAAACAATTCAACAGATGTTGAGTACACCCTTTTAGCTATAAATTGACAGCTCTCATTTTTAGAAGTGGCGTAATGGAGATGTCCACATTTAAGTCCGAAAATTTATTGGGTTCTAAAGTTACCTGCCACCACAGTTCTTTATACTCAGTTTGTGTTTCCCAAGCGCCACCCCTCTCATTCATCTGTACATCTTTTAGGACAAAGAAGGAAATTTTTCCCTTAACACATGTTTTGGTGTGCTTGTAGAGAGCAGAGTTCTCATTTTCATTCTGAATATCATAATTGTGTTTGTAAATTCTCATTCTGAGTTGTCTTTCAGTTTTACCTATGTAGAATGAACCACATAAGTCACATGTAGCTATATATACTAGCCCTCCTGAGTTACAGTTATAATATTTCTTCCCTTCCAAACAGTTTTTTCTACTCTTTACAAAAATGGATTCCTTATGGGAAATAAAAGAACATTGTGAACACTTTCCACACTTAAATGTTCCCCTTTTCCTTCCCTGAGTAGCAATAACAGCATTTTGTCATTTTCTATTTCTTTTAAGTTCATACCTTTCCTGTACACAGTATTCAAAGGCTCTTTCTTTATTTCCTTTAAATCTGTAAGGGCTATAAACCTATTCCGCTATCTTTCAACTATAGATTTAACATTCGTACTATGTCCATTATATTCCATAATAAACACCTTTCTGTAATCATTCACTTCACCATAATTTATTCCAATGGTGTTGTGGAAAAATTATTCTCTCATAATATGGCTTTGAATTTTTCATTTCTCCCCTTCAGTACTTCTTCATACACTTCTTGTATTAAGGCATCTGGATATCCTCTTTCCTTAAATAATTTACCTATAAAAGAATATTCAACTTCAAGTCGTCATCCTCAGATGTCATTCTGCTACATCTTACGTACTGCCCTTTTATAATACCTATTTTCTGATGGTAGGGATGGATACTGGTGAAATGAAAATATGAGTTGGAAAGGGTGCCTTTCCTGTAAATCTTGGACTTAAACTCATTCCATTTCTGTATAGTGACATTAAGATAGTTCAAAGTGTCATGAGAAATATTGTGAGTAAATTTTAGAAAGTGGGTGGAATTCCCTATATATGTAATAAAGTCATGGAGCTTATCCAAAGAGGCTGTCCACAATATACAGATATCATCCAAAAATCTTTTGTACAGTACCCAGCAGTTCTGGTATTCTGAGTGATGTATAAATTTCTCTTCCCAGGCTGCTAGGACTATGTTGGCATAAGTGGGGCACAAGTGGCCCTTATAGCCACTCCCTAAATTTGCTGGAAAATTCACCTTTGAAGAATATGTAGTTGTTTTTTTAAGTACTATTTCAATTAATCTTTGACACAGTAAAAAATCTTTATGTTCTAACTGCCTATTTTGAAATAAATCTTCCTCACACAGTTCCAAACCTTCATTGTGGGGAATTTGGTATGTACCTCACAAAACATCTGCAACAGCTGGAAAGGCCACAGAAATACCTCACTAAAAGAATCACAGGCCTAAAGCAGATGCCATATGCTGACCATCTAAAAAAATTCCAGCTATACTCTGTGGCATATCGACTACTCAGAGGCGATCACTGCTTAACATACAAGGCCATGTCAAACCCTGAGCTGTTGGACATGCTCCACTTAAAGAAATCCCAATCCCTCAGAGCCACATGCTCCAGGGATCTAAACCTTGTCATCACAATGAACAAAACATGCTGGAGGGATAGGTTCCTGACCCAGAGACTCCCCATACTCTGGAATAGACTGCCCATACATGTCAAGCAGAGCACCTCATTGGCCCTCTTCAAAAGGAGCCTTGATGATTGGATGGGAGATAGGAAATTCACCCTGGGGATCATGTCAGTCGCCCTGCTAGACAGGGGCCCAGAGAAGTAAATATTGTGGGAAGAAATATCAAAGGAATTGGGAATTGTTATGGCTAGGCTTGCATTGGCCCTAGGGCTGATAGCCTAGTACCAACCTATGAACCTATGAACCTAATTCATGTAAACAGATCTATAATGTCAATGGTGATAAAAATTAAGTTCTCACCATACATGTCTTGTTTTATGCTCCTTAGAAATTCCCATGAGTCCTTGGTAAATAAGTTGTCACTTAACTAAAGCTTTTTTAGTTTTAGGTTAAAAAATTTGCAATAGGGGCCGTTTTAGAGTTCTGAGCTGCCACTATCGATCTTAGAAGGGGTATGTTTCACATTTGTGGATTTTGGGTATTCCAAAAATGGTTGGTACCATAAGCCTTTCATTCCCCATATAGTTGTAACCATCCATGTCCAAAATCCTTTCTAACAACATATCATTCATGTCTAAGTCATTTTTTGATAGGATATATGTATTTCATTTTTGGACACTCGGTTGTATTTGTTAGTATCTCCTAAAAGTTCATACATTTTCCTTCATATAATATTGGGTCCATCAATACAGCACCTTCTCCCTTGTTGGGCTTCATTACCCTTACTTTTTTGTCCTTGCTGATCTTATATAGTGTTTCTTTTCCCCCACCGATAAGTTAGACTTATATTTTCTTTTAGTGAAGGCTTCCCTAATTTCCTTCTCTACTACCATTTCAAAATTTTTTAGTTGGGGATGGACAGGGGTTGTAGGTAATTTTCTTTCTGATTACATCTTTGTCATTTCTTGAGTTGGGAGGGAAGATTAGTTCAAAATTAATTTTCCTGACTAGCATTTTTAAATCAAGCAATGTTTTGTTTAAGTCACCCTTTTTCTGTGGAATAAACTTAAATCCCTTGGATAACAATCTAAAATGGTCAAGGGTAAGTTCTACACTGCTGTAATTAAAAATGTTGAAGTTGTCATAATTGAAATTTACATTGTTGTCTGTAATAATCAGTTGTTTAGGTAATACGGACTGAATTAGTACAGACTTACTTAGTAACCCCCCCCCCCTGGATCCCCTCTATGGGTGAGTCTCCCTGTAAATGGGTGCGTTCCCATTTCTTATTCTCTCTGATCTTCTGAGTGGGGGGTATCCTAAGGGGTCATCCCAACTTTCTTCCTGTTCCCTAAATCCCTTCCCTCCCCAAGCAACCCCCACTGGTTCACTCTCCAAGGGGTGAAGTTCATTGAAAAGAAAACTCAGTGTGATTTTAAAGCTTTTATGTATCTGTTCTTTGGTGCTGTTACAGGTTTTGCCTAGTGGATTAAAGTTGGATTTTTTACCATTCACTGCCTGATTCTCCTTCAGCTGCCTTTATTTTGGTCATTGATACTTTTTGGTAACTGTTTCTCTGTGTTTGAATATATATATATATATATATATATATATATATATATATATATATATATATATATATATATTAAAAAAAAAGAAAAGATAACAACAAAGAGAGCAGACCTTATATTATGCTGAAGCTGGATGGATTGCCAGTGAACAGGGCTGAGCCTGATTGGAGGTTGCTTAGTGCATGAAGCAGAATCTAAAGGTGATGGCTGTGTGTCATCCACCAAGTGATACAAACTTGGATGTACATGGTATATGAGTGTGGAAATTATTCTGTGTTTTTGTACACACACACACACATACACACACACACACGCACACACACATACATATACATATATATATATATATATATATATATATATATATATATATATATATATATATATATATATATATATATATATATATATATATATATAGTCCTTTTCCAATTGCATTTCACTGTGGCTTCTTGCTTGAATGAATGCAGATTGCACATGGTGTGTGAGTTGAATGTATGACTGAGCATATGCAGAAAGGATAAGACACTGTTTCATGTTATCAACTTACAATGTTTTTTATTTATTTATTTTTTTTAATATCATCTTCAGGGTTTAGCCTCGTGACAAGTGAAGGGCTTCATTTGGAGGAACAGTTGTGCTCGTTTTGGGGAGAGTTGGCACTGCACTGCTTGGTTTGTGGAGGCCTGTTTGACCTCATGGTTTTGTTGTCAGAGTGGTCATCATTTGTTGAAGGGCATTCAGTATATTGTAGACTAGAATCTTGGTGATTGCTGCTTTGTTTGCATTGATTGTTTGGGGACTGGCATGTTTTGTACCACTTGTTGCACGTGGCAAAATCCATTTAAACCACTCTAATTATATATATATATATATATATATATATATATATATATATATATATATATATATATAAATGATGTTTTTTTCTCTCATTGTGCAAATGGTGAACAGGAGCATGTAAAGTTTACGGCAATGGTGGGAGGCCATTGTGGCACAGGAGGAAGAGTTGATTCAAGATGTGCCCGAAACTGGTTCCGGGATGGTAGTCCAGGAAGGGGATGCCAGTTGAAAAGACAAAGCACAGCAGTGAGGACCAGAGCAGTGACTTATGTGAAGAGGCAATGATCATTGAGAAAGGCCATTGCAGTTGATCTAACAGTGGCTGGTTTGTCTCCGGACAGAGCACCAGGTAATGATGTGGTGTTGGGTGTTTAGTTAGGAAGGACAGGTTCAGCGTGTGTGGGGGATAGCAGTGAGGCATCTGAGAATGGACTGTGTTCTGGGTTGGATGATATGGGGAGGGTCATGGGGGCAGCTCAGATGAATGGGGATGCACTGGTTATAGAGGACAGCATTGAATCAGTCAGTACTTTGGGTTTGCGTTCCAAAGTGGATTCTGATTTTGGCATATGGCCTGGTAATTGGTTAGCTATGTAGTCGATGGGTCAAGGAACAGGGGTGGTTTATCTGACTCCTAACATTCCAGATACAGTGAAAAAGAAGATTTGGAAGGGGAGATTATGTCTATGTTATTGAATTAACAGATGCAGATGGGGTTCAGAAGTTGGTGGAATCTGAGTCAGCAAACAGTAAAGACTTGTTGGCTGCCTTAGTGGCATTGAGGTGGAGGAGGTTAGGTAAGTTGCGACCTAGGACATGGGATAACTGGGTAGTAGGATTCGTTTACTACATGACAGTTTTGTTGGAGAATACTTCTTTGATGTTACCTTTATTGGGTTACTTTCTTACAATACGGGAGATGCACATTTGAGACTTGGGAGAACCTGGCTATGGTACGACCAGAAGTTTAGGAAGAGGAAAGCAGTGAAGCAATCACTTTGATGGGAGGGTCATCATCCAGGTATTTGGCTGACTACTATGATGGATAGTGTTGAGGGCATAGTTGGGGGGAAAGGTTGGGTGGAAGGTGAAAGATTTTGTTTGGCTTTTAATGCTGGAAGTTGCTCATGGTTGAGATGCAAGTCTTCACATGGTTGTTCAAAGTGTGTGAGGAATCATCCAGTAGTTTAATGTTGGTGGTGAGAGGTTAACTCAGTGACATTTATTTTATTTAATTTATTTATTTATTTATAGTTTGTTTGCCAGGATAGTCCATTGGGCCATGAGGAGTCCATGTTCAATGGATTCCTGGGGAGAAAAGCTCCAGAAAATTACAAATTACAGATTTAATGTAAGAGTAAGTTATTAGAGAAATGTAATGTGTACAAATGAAGCAAAATTAAAATAGAAAATCACAAATTAGTAGAGTGCACATATTAGTGCAATGCAATAAGAGTAATATTTACAAACAGGCAACGTTTTTAACAGTTTAGCATATTAGCACAATGCAATAACAGAAACAGTCTAAATTTTTAACAGTTGCTAATTTATGCAGTTAATTTCTAGGTTACTGAATTGTACCATTCTAGAAGTTATGCTAATTCCTTGAGTTTATTAGGGGTTCAAAACAATGGGAGGCTATTGTGAGTTATAGCTTATAGAGAGTAGCTATAGTGTAGGGAGATTATGTGGGGTGGGAGCAAGAGCATTTCCATAGTGGAGTTAGGTGTGTGTGAAGTAAGGTTTTGAATGAAGCGAGGCTGCTGGTGGTGCAGATGAGAGGTGGGAGGGAATTCCAGTGGCGGGCTAGAGATAAGGACATTAGATGTTTGCCTGATGGATGGGCAGATTTATGCAGTTCAATTAGATTTTGGTAATTAGATCTCAAAGGTCTATTTGATTGGTGAATTTTAAAGGTGGTGGCAAGATAAGGACAGAGAGAGAGGTGGTGAAAATAAGTTTGTGTCCTTGGACAAATTGAATATAGATGAGGTAATTGGACAGCTCAAGCCAATTCAGTTGGTGTAGGGCAGTGCAGTGATGGGAAGTGGATCTATGGCTGGTTGCAAATTTTATTTTATTATAGCAAGAGGAGAGTTTAGTCTTGAGGAAGGATTGAAGGTTAGTAAGGATAGAGGCACCATATAGGAGGGATGGGATAAGGTAAGTGTTGGTGAGGGTGAGCCTAGTGGAGGGAGATATGCAACAGTTGTGGCGGTAAAGCATGCCTATTTTTTGTGTGTTTTTTTTTTATATTTACTTGTAGATGATTATCAAACTGTTGCTGGTCATCGATCGGGACATCCAGTAGTTTAACATTAGAGACTATTTTGCAAGGAGACTGGGAATGAGGTTTTATCTAGGGTGTTGGTTTTGGAAGCAGTAAATATCATGAGCTTAGTTTTAGTAGCATAGAGTGCTAGATTGTTGTCCATCATCCATTGCTCAGTGGAGGAGAAGGCATATTGGGTTCATTTAACTAGGGTGGGTATAGAAGAGGCAGAGCAGATTATTGTTGAATCATTGGCATATTGGACAAGGTTGGCATTAGAGATGACTTGGTAGAAAGCGTTTATGAATATATTGAATAGAAGGGGGCCTAAAATTGAATCCTGGGGGACACCTGTGGGAGTATTGAGAAAATGGGAGATGGATTTTTTTCCATCTGACTGCTTGTTGTCTGTTTGAGAGTTAACTGGCAAACCGATTAATAGAGGAGTGGGATGGATTTAGTTGGGAGAGTTTAGTGAAAATAAAGTTATGAGAGATAGTGTTGAATGCCTTAGAGAGGTCAAGTAGGAGAGTGGACACGATGTGGCCAGTGTCTGGGTCTTATTAACTGTTTCTAGGAAGGAGAGGAGATATGTGGTAGTGTTGTGGCCGGGTCTGAAACCATGTTGAGTAGGGGTTAAAAGTTGGTTGTTTATGAGGTAAGGTAGAAGTTGTAAATGGATGCATTTTTCGAGAAGTTTAGAAATGGGGGATAAGATAGTGATAGGTCAAAAGCTTGTGATATTATTGTTATTACCACCTTTATGGAGTGGAATAATAAAGGCCTATTTCCAGAGCTGGGGAACTTGACATTCAGCAATAGATTGATTTATAAGAATGCAGATGGGAAGAGCTATGCCTTCTGCAGCAACTTTTAAGAAATATGAGGGCATATCATCAGGGGCATTGGAGCCGTGTTTCAGTGTTAGTAGAAGTTTTTTTATGGTGGCTGTAGGGATGGGGTTGAAGGAGCAAGGAGGAGATTGGGTGCAGGAGATGCTAGGGGAGGGAGGGATAGGTGGAAATAAGGATGGGGAAAATGAATGGGAACTGAAGGATGATGTAAGTTTACTTATGGAATCGATAAAGAAAGTGTTAAATTGGATGGCTAAGTCCAAGTCAGATGCATCTGGATCAGGGCAAGGATTTTCTTTTTTGCCAGGGTTGAGAAGGGAGGAGATTCCATGCCAGAATTTTTTGGGGTTGGTGTTATGGTTGGTTTGGAATGTAAAGAAGTAGGATTTGTGGTCTGAGATAATACATTTTTTTACTTTGTTAAGAAGTGTTTTAAATTCTTTAAGGGTGGTGATAGTTTTATTTTTGGAGTAGCATTTCCAGGCTTTTTCCCAGAATCACATGGCTAGTAAGGTATTTTTTGTTAGCCAAGGTGCAGGATTGCTTCTTATGTGTTTTGTTTTCAGGGGGGCAGAGGAGTCAAGCAAGTTGAGGAAAGCTGAGTTAAAGTCGGTAACAGCATTTTCTAAGGGAATGGTTTTTAGTGGGTTCCAGTTCATTTTTTTAGTGCATTTGTGAATGTGCTAGGATTAAAGTTTTTTAGACAGTGAGTGAAGGTGTAGGTATGAGTTAGTTGTATGGAGGAGGAAAGATGGTGGGCAAAAGTGGGGAAGTGGTCACCTAATGGGTCGGGCAGAGTGCCACTATCAGAGATGTAATATGGATGAGAAACTAGAATCCAGTCCATGCTGCTTCCAGTAAGGAAGGTCTTGGAAGGCATAGTTGTTGAGTTAATAAGCTGAGTGAAGTTGTATATGTTTATATTAAGTGAGTTTTAAGGAGAATGAATTGTTGATCAGTTAATATTAGCATCATCCAGGATTATAGTTTCATTAGTGATGTTGTTAGAGAATCAGGAGAAAATATCTTCAAGGGTTGAGATATTGTCTCCAGGAGGGATATAAAGGCTGACTATACATATAAGTTTATGTTTGTTTATATGAAATAGGGCTGGAATTAGTTCTGCCTTGCCAAATTTGGGAATAGGTTTGGTATAGGAGGTAACTAAGTGGGATGATGAGTAGAGGAGATCGACTCCCCCTCCTTTTTTATGTGTTCTGTCTTTCCTAGTTATGGACTAGTTGGGTGGTGTTAGTTCAGAGTCTTTTAGATGGGGTTTGAGCCAGGTTTCTGAGATGGCAAGAATATCGGGTTGGTTATGAAGAAGTCAGGCATGGAGGTTAGAAATTTTGTTGCATATGCTCTGAGTATTTAGAGCTGAGAAATGGAGGGGCTTACCAGTTGTGGGAGGAGGATGGGATTGGGAGGTTGAGATGTGTGGGGGAGAAGGGCCAGGGTTTGGGTGAATGTCGCTGGAGAGAAGGATAGAGATGAGATGGCAGAAGAGGTATTTGAGTTGCTTGGTATGTAATCTATGGAGTGTAAGCTTTATGGGGATGTGGCTAATATATATGTGAGTAGAGTTTTTGGGGTTAGGTAAGAGTTTGTAGGTAAAGAGCATTACATTATTGAAGGGATAGAGACTGGGTGATATGCAGGTTGAGGATATATGTGTGCATCATGGAGATTTGGTTAGTTTATGAAATGGGGGTTAGTGATTTGTATTGAGAGGTTGGGTGAGATAGGTTAGGTAAGATATGGAAATAAGTAGTAGTATTTGAGTTAGAAGTGAAAGAGGTTTGGTAGACATGATGACTTTTCAGGATATAATGGGGAGTGAGTTTGGGATTAAGTAGATATTAGTAAAAATTTAAAGTATGTGTTTGGGTACCTGAGAAGGTAATATGGATAGTTTGTGTTAATGTGGTTAGAAGTTTTGGCATAGGAGGGGTGGATTATAATGTCACATATTCAATGTTAGAAGTTATGTATGATATGTCTGAGGTGTTTACTGGGTATGTTTTTATTGGGTAGTTGTTACTGTGTGTGAGTGCAAATGTATTGTAGATAGGTAGTAATTTGTAATGGGAGGGGTTAGTTATAAATACTTAAGCAGATTTGGTGGTTTGAACTCTGGTGGGTATGGCTTGGCCATGTTTAAATTACAGGTATTGGAGGATGGTTGGGATATGGTGGCAGGGAGGGGAACGGAGTGAGCCAGAGCGTAGCAAGGAGGAATAGAGCGGGATGAGCCAAGATCCAAGCAAAGACAAGTTTGTGTTTAAGAAACAATCAGAATTGACCAAGGACTGCTCTGAAGCTGTAAGTCATTTCTTAACCATTTCTCAGGTGGAAGAACAGGATAACCTTGTAGTAGTAGGCTACTGTGCTCTCAGTTAAATTAACAAACACACAGAGTATTTGATCAGTTATGGATGCTATTTTCTAACAGAAGGGAATAAAAGAGAAATGAAAGATGAGTGTGAGTGTGTGTGTGTGTGTGGGGGGGGGGGGGCTGCTTACAAGCCAAAGCAGAGTGCTCTCCCAGGGATAATGAATATTAGCTCAAACAGGTAGACACATACACAAAGTTAACTTCAGCTGTTTGTGTGTGCAGACAGTTCAGACCCGGACTGTGTTTTTCTTATAACAATGTATCCATCGGTCAGATAAAAGATAAAGGTGGTACAACAGCTGAATACTTACAGTGGTGTTAACTACTGGTGTTAGCTCCAGGTTAGTTGAAGGGGGCCTTCCCCCAATCCCAAGGGTTTCAGAACATTAGGGGTAGAGGAAATTGTTGAGGGTCACAGGGTGGGGCGTCTTGTAGGGGGAGTTAGAGGAGGCACTGGTGCTGCAGTCTCCCGTTAAGGTGGAGGTCTAGCCATAGGAATTTCCTGATGCTTCTCTTAAAGAAGAAATAATCAAAGTTTTTTTCTCAGGGTTTTCTATTAAATTGAGGATGGGTGGGGATGGGATGGTTTGTAGCCGTTTGTGATCTATTAGGGGTAAGGAGGATAGTTTGCTGCACTTAGTAAGAGAAAGACTGGCAAACAGGTAGGGTGCAGGGCCCTTTTGACAGCCCTCCTTTTAAAGTCTTAAGGTTTCTCCTTTTGGTATTGTTCTGAAGAAGGTGGATGGTGAATTTAGGTTGATTCACCATTTATGGTATCTGGCAGGGAGTTCGGTGAATTACTTTATATCAGTTGAGGATGCCAGAGTCTGCTATATTTCTTTGAATGATGCCGTGAAGGTTATTCGTGAGTTTAAGGATCTGTGGTTAGTGAAGATGGATATTGAATCTGCTTTTCACTTGCTGCCAGTAAGAGAAGAAGAGTGGCCATTACTGGGCATGGTAGTAGGAAGACAATTTTATTTTGATAAGGCTGTACCAATGGGCTGTCCTGTAGCCTGTACTACTTTTGAGAAATTTAGTAATGGGTCTGGCAGCAGGGGGTGGGTATGCAGAGAGCTGTACATTATTTAGATGATTTTTTGTTAGTGGTTGAGGCATTCCATGGAGCCTATGATGCATTGCAGGCATTCCTGGGGATGTGTGATAAACTAGGTGTCCCACTAGCCTGGCACAAGTTGGAAGGTCCAGCTAAAGCCTTGGATTTTTTTTTGGTTTGTTAGTTGACACAGGACATGGGCTATTTTGCTTGCCTAAGGATAATATCGATATATTGAAGGATAAGATTGAGGCAGTGATATCTAAGGCCAAAATACTCATTCAGATGGCAGTGAAGCTCATAGGACTTTTGAGTTTTACACGTCGAGCTGTTCATCTGGGATGTACTTTTTGCAGGTCGGTGGCCCTTTTGTTGAAAGGAGGGAAGAGTAAACACCATTGGGTTAGGATTAATAAGTTGGTACAAGCCAACTTGGATCTTTGGTTATTTTTCTTGGAGAAGTTTAATGGGTTTCTTTCAGACAGATTGGGTGTGTCAAGTGAAACTGCAGTTGTTCACAGATATAGCAGGGGGTGTTGGAATGGGGGCATTTTTGAAGGTGAATTGTTTGCTGCATGATGGCTGTTGGGCTGGCAGCATGAGTGGAAGAGGGATGTTGTGTTTTTGTAGCATCAGTAGTTTGGAGGGAGAAATTGGCAGTGATGAAGGTTTTGCAGATGAAGACTTCTAGATCTGAAATTGTTGTTAGTTTTACATAAGCTAGTTTTGCAGAGTTTGATAATTATCTTTTCTTTCACAGGGGTGCATGTGCTGGGGATGCAAAATGCGATAGCTGACAGTTTGTCTTGATTTAAATTTTCCATATTTCAAAAGTTGGCTCCAGGGGCAGTGGAGGTGCTGGTGGTTCTGCGAGAGGAGGCGTGGCATCTTGGGCTGATGTAGCCAGGTGGTTGGTGCAACACTAGTGGGCAGTGTACACCAGGAAGGCATAGGATAGGGCTCTTTCTGACTTTGATGTATTCGTAGTGCAATTACTAGAGGAAGAAGGGGTTTGGTCGGAGGAGTTGCTGCTTCATTATTTGGCTTGACTCTGGGGACAAAGGAAGGCTTTGCAGACAGTTAAGGTTGATTTGGGGTAATTAGTATATTTGCACAGGTTGCTGGGTTGCATGACTTCACAAAGTCTTGGCTAGTGGGGCATATGTTGAGATGATCTGGAAGAGTGGCTGAAACAAATATAGAAAGGCAATGGCCATTGACAAGGCAGATGTTGAAATTCTTGGTGAAGGGTTTGGTGTTAGTGGAGAGAGATTCAGTTGATTATGTTATGTAGGTTACTTTGAGTGTGTGGATGTATTTTTGTGCTTTTCGGGTGTCTGAGTTTTTGGGGTCATTACTTTAGAGGGATGTAATGATATTTTCAAGGGTGGTTCATATTGTGTTATGGAGGTCTAAAATGGATCAGCTGGGGAAGGGTGCATCAATAGTTTTGAAGAAAGACAGGAATGGGGGGCTTTGTCCTGTAGATTGGGCCATACAGCTCTTATGGATGCAGGTTGGGAGTCCTTGTGATTTGATTTGATTTTTTGATTGAGGGCTGGAGGGATGGTAACAAATACTCAGTTCATACAGGTAATAAGGATGGCACTTCATTGTATGGTTTTACCAGCTGATAGGTTTGCAGCCCATTCTTTTTGTATTGGGAGGGCATCAGATTTGACAAGGGAAGGCAGATCCATTGAGGTTATTAGAAGAGTAGGGAGATGATCTTCTAATGCCTTTTTAACTTATATTAGATAATGGTTTCAATTGTATTAATTTTTTTTTTATCTTTTTGTCTTTCAGGAAGCAAAATATTCATCTTGGGCTATTCTTATATCTACTGGGTGGAAAAAAGGTAGATTTTAGGATGGATGGAAAGAATTTAGGATTGTCTAAATTAGGATGGTCAGTTACATGGCATGGGATTAGAGGGCTTAGGTGGAATCAACTGATGCATGAAGTTGAAAGGTTAAAGTGGTGGCTGGGCTTTCTGTGAATATTTGTGATACATCTAGGTGGTAATGATTTGAGAATAATTCCTAAGAAGCAACTGGTGGATAAGATAATTGATGGTTTGTGTATTCTGCAGATGTTATGTTCAGGTATTTATATAGTATGGTCGGAAATAATGCCGCTTTTGAACTGGAGGAATGCTGGTAGTTTTAATGCTTTGGAGTGGACTCAAAGGGCTGTTAATCATGGGTTGGCATTACAGTTAGGAGCCTTGGGCATGTACACCATTGAACATCATGATGTTGATGACAGGGATTTGGTTTGGTTTAGACCTGATGGTGTGCATTTGAGTGACATTGGCATGGAGTTATTTAATGCCCATTTCAGGCAATTTTTAGAAGGATTGATGCAAGTATTTGGGTAACTGAGGGGGAACAGTCTAGGGTCAGGCTGGTTGGCAGAGAAGAGGGACAGGATTGTCCTCTTCTGTTCCCCCTCTTAGGGATGGTGTTGATGTTATTGAGTTTTGGGAATCAAGTGAGCTGCAGGACACTGCTTGACAAGAATAAGCGAGTGGGTATGGATGCTACTTACTCAGACAGGGTGAGTGGATACATTGCTCTGATGAACTTTAAGAAGAATGTCACGTTACATATATTGGTTACTGTTCTTGATTTAAGTAATTTGTTTATTTAAATTTAATAAAGGTCATCAAATGTCTTTTGGTGTCAACGTGTATTATTAAAGAGGGCCTGGACAAATTCTGATTATGTATTTGAAAGTAGGGCACAAACCTACTTGCAATGGTCACAATGGCTGCATCTTGAACATTGTATTAGCATTTATGGTACATAGAAAACCACCGGAGAAGGATCCAAGAAGTCCGGTGACAAGCACACTGCAGACCACCACCCAATACTGTTAGTATAAATATATTATACTATATATTATTACTCCTTCAAATATAATTAAAAAGTGCTCATATTGACTAACTTTTATTAAATGAAATGACTGTGAATGAGCTTGACTGCAATTGCATTCCAATGTGTTATGAACTAATAATATGTCAGATGGGCTTGGGTCAATTCAATGGTGTGCTTCCAAAGGGGTGCATTTGTTTTTGAACTGTTTGCAGAGCTTTTATACGCAGTTTAAAGTCTAACTGTGTTTGAGGGTTTGTTCAATCGGAACAGTATTTATACTAACAGTATTGGGTGGTGGTCTGCAGTGTGCTTGTCACCGGACTTCTTGGATCCTTCTCCGGTGGTTTTCTACGTAACGGTGGTTCTCTTTGTAGCATTTATGGTACAGTTATTTTGTTTTTTTTTTTGTTTGTAAGTCCAATGATTCAGAAAGAACACCATAGTGGCAAGAGCTGCAGAAAAAACAGGCTGTTTACAAAATACAGAGTTATGGTAGCTGCAATGAAGAAACATCTAACTATTGGCTATATTTTGTCTATGTCTCTGAATTGCCCTTAACTACCACTAGTGCGTGCTAGTATTTCCCATGTTTGTTCAGACAGGAGGCTTTTGCATTGCATTGATACAGGCATTCCCTCAATACACTCAGACACCTGACACACACACACACACACACACACACACACACACACACACACACACACACACACACACACACACACACACACACACACACAATGTGTGCACCACATACTTCTTACCTGTCCCAGAGCTGACAGAGTGTCTGGGACAGCTCTCCTTTTATTCTTGTCCCTGTCCTTGTAAACCATTAATCCTTACAGTGAGTCAGTAGTGCCAGGTATTAAGAGTTTCATTCTTTTTAATGCGTGGGCAATGCATAGTGATACTAGAACTACTGCTGTATTAGCACTTTAAATGAGTCCCTATAATATTTAAAAATTCTCCCCGGTGTTGTCTAATGTTCCTAACAGCATTGCATTATAGTTTTCCCCCACACGGGTAACCCTCCATTCCTCTTAACTCTCTGTCCTGGATTTTACAGGATGCTCTTGCTGTTTCCTCTTATAATTATCTTGTTCTTTGTAACACATATACTGTTGCAATCATTGAATCATGACATTCATTAGAGTTCTTGTTATATAAAAAAACCCTGGCTATATTAGTTAGCATCATGAGTTACTGCTGCTTTCTATCTCAAGGGTGCAGGATGCAAAGCCTTTTACTTTACATATTAATAACAAGAGACTTGGGTAATATTTTCAAATGTCCTTATTGTCTAATAGTGGTACAGAGCTCTAATATCTTCAGTGCAAGGTTACAGAGTTTGATTCTTGTTTAGTACCTTTAGGACACACTATGGAGAGTATCTCCTTGTATACTGTGTTTCTCCCACACAAAGTATTTCCTGCTACGCAACTTTGCTCTTTATTTTTTAAGGCAGATACTTTTGCTAAACAAATAAACTCCTATTGATTACAAAATTGTCTAATAACTTAACAAGTGACTCACTATGCTCCCATTACATATCAGAACTCTGAACAAAATCTCATCATACCTAAAACAAGCCATGAAACTTTTCACCTTCAAGCCCTTACTAAAACAACACTTAAACCATGCATGGTCGTGCACACGATTGTCACCTGGATAACTTTATTTTCCTCTGTCATTGTATAATTTCAGTCCCTTTATAATTTCTATACCTTCTACACAACAGACCTTTATACCAGTCCTCCTAAATAACCTTCCCATTTTAATCTCTACTTTACATTTTAATTTCTTTCTGACCTTCCCACTTTACCTCAATCAAATACTTTCCACCACTCTCTTAGAACTAGATTGTATTCCAATATGTACCCTAATATTCTTTCTCCCACTACCTTGTCTCATAGGGTATACAATGCCTCTCTTCCCTTTTCACATTTTTACTATCATCTTCCTATTAGTTAATGTTTCATACTGCTTAACTCAGTTATAGTTATTCATATCAATTATGATTTAACCTTCCTTATTCATGTCTTGTAAGTT
Source organism: Protopterus annectens (assembly GCF_019279795.1). Taxonomy (NCBI): domain Eukaryota; kingdom Metazoa; phylum Chordata; order Ceratodontiformes; family Protopteridae; genus Protopterus; species Protopterus annectens. Next base: position 1,036,420,533 of record NC_056730.1, read on the forward strand.
ATATCTGATGTCTGCTTGTCAAACATATTGTACATGAACTATTTGCATAGTAAATCATTTATACTCTTAATTTAATATTATCTGTAACGTCACCAAAGAAGAAATAACTGTTTTAGCATTGTCACTGCTGAACAATTACCTGTTTGAATCTAGATGTCTCAAGAACTATGTATGCAATGTACTTTTGTACAAAATTTGTGATTTCATAAGTATCTTAAATGTTTCTCCTACAGCGTTTCTCATCTGGCCTCCACTGAAAATTTGCTTGGCCTGGTTAGAGTCAGACTTTCCCTGTCAAAAAAGACAAATAAAAACACAAACAAACAAATAAATAAATGAATAAATAAAATAAATAAATAAAATAAAATCAAGTCTGGTTAGAGAAACTTTGTATACATTTCAAATTCATTACATCTGGGTTGATACTAAGGAGAATTTAAGGTCTACGTCTGTAATTAACTATGGTTTGAAATGTGAGCTTTATAAATGTTTTACTCAGTATCCTTGCTGTCTTTGTTAAACTATCCCAATGCACCTGGAAGGGAAGCATATCTACAGACAGGATTAAGACAACTCAAGTTTTACAAACAGAAACTGGATAAATGAGCATTACATCAAGATTGTGCAAACCAACAATGGCTATTTGAGAAAAACATACATTCTAATTTACATATTCACAGAGAAAGTAGGTGTAACCTGTATATTGGGAGATGCAGTCATAACACTCCAGTAAATACTCTGTGAGTAACTGAGAGCAATGCTAAGCCAAAATTAGTACAGATACTTGCCATTAGAGAGAAAAGACAACAATTTGACTGAAAACGGGAGTTGTAGAAAAAAGTGACTTTATCTGCATCACTAGAAATAGAGAAACATAATATGCAATGCAGTAGTACAAACACTGACATTATAACAAATCACTGTAATACTGTGGCATTGATTTATAAAAAAAATGTGAAGAGAAGGTGGACAAATGCTGACCAACTGAGACTCATTTTGGAACAGTGTGTTAAGTACAGAAAACATCTGACCTTTTCACCTCTTACGTTCTCTTCTTAAGTAACTCTCAGGCAATTTTGCTAGTACATTAGGAGATGCTGTCAGTAGAGAGCTTGTGTAATAAGACCTCATTGCTGGCAGTTGCAAAGGCCTTTGCCAGATCAAGAAAAATGGAAACAATAGCCTTTCCAAGGTTGTTTTTGATGGTAAAGTATGTTGCAAATAATAAATGTACAGTGAGCTTGATAAAAAAAAAAACACGCTGACTGCTTTAGAATAAGTTTACTGTATATGGTAGTGAAGAAGTTGAGTAGACACATTTTTCAAGTACATTTGAGACAGGAGAGAGCAGTACTTTGAGTTGTTTTTTATTATTATTATTTTATTTTACTCAATAAAGAAAACAAAGTATTATGATTACAAAGATAATGAAACACTGGTAACTAATCCAAATACAATGCTACAAAATTATTAGCTGACATTAACAGTACTTATCTAAAAGTAATATTAGTGTCCTTTAAAGAAGGCGAATAGTTATGGCTGTATTTTTCATAAGTTATCAGGTCATAGTTCTCTAAAATTAACCACCTCATTAGAATGCAGATAAAGAGGTAATATCCTTAGCAGCTGTCTTAAGAAATGAATAAAGAATGCTGTCTGTAGCAGTTGAAATTGATTTTTTAAGTAGTAGTTTCTTTAAAATTAAATAGTGAAAGGACATATGTACATTTTATTGGGTCTATGTTAAGTCAACGAATGCTTAAAAAAGAGAACAATGATTTATCGAACCCAAATAAGCAAAAGCTTACAATCTTGAATGCTTAGAACAGCGATTTTTTTCCAAGGGAAAAAAATTGCTGTTCCACAAAACAAAACAAAAAAAAATGTAAAACATTACATAAAGTGGGGGGCTTCACCCCCCCCCCACATTCCCCCTACTTAAATATACCAACTCCAAGATCGCACTACAGTCACAAAAATGGCAAAGTAATGGAAGCAGCCAAGCGATTTCTTTCCCAGGGAAAGACTTTGCTTATATGCTGTTTCGCTATTTTGCCTTCTTCGTGCTTTCAAGTTCGATCAAGACACATTTGAAAGAATGTGTCTTTGATCATTTAACAGGAACCCCATTTTATTGATTAGTTCTAGCTTAGAAATTGTTAGATGACTAACTGTAGGAAGACATATTGAATTTGTGATGAAATTTAGGAATTTAAGAAATGTCCATCAAAGGCTACCGTAATCTATTATAGCTTAGTGCTTATGGAGAGTTTGGCAGGATAGCTCAATCCAGCTGCAATAGTCATGAGGTGGTTGTGCAAAATTGTTTGGACCTCTAGAGTTTTGGAATTCTTTGTAGCTAAAGAAATACTATAGAGTTGATTTGGCAAGCAAAAAATTTACTTTCTTTCAGAGTGTTTTATATTGTGTTAAAAATTGACTTGAAGAACAACCAGAAACTCGATGGCACAGCTGGTGTTCTAAGAAAGTATATTAATAGACTGGGAGAACCTGCAAAAACAATAGAACCTACTTATGACAAGAAATCCAGGCATCACAAGTATAATCTTCTTGAAGATGCCATTTGTTTTCTCCACACTAACTGCAGCAGTCAGCAGGTTTGCATTCCATCTGAGTCAAATGTATGAAATGTGGTCTGTTACATATAACATACACCTAGTGGTTCTTTAAAGAGCACAAAATGGAACTCAAGTAATATAGCTCTGGCTGATAAAATGAATAACAATGCAGAATGGACATGTGCTGCAAAAAATAATGGACATAAGTATTGAGCCTGTAATATCCAAGGCACTGCATAGTGTACACTTTTAACACTTCTTGATGCTCGTGTGTGTGTGTGTGTGTGTGTGTGTGTGTGTGTGTGTGTGTGTGTGTGTGTGTGTGTGTGTGTGCCTGTGTCCGTGTGTTATGTGCATTATATGCATTACATGTTCAGCTGTTATATAAGTATTACATTTTGGGGATTTTCCAACATAATTACATATCCATCAACAAAATTCAAACATTAGGTAGAGAAACTTTTGTTACTTCACAAAAATCTCTCCCTCTCTCTGTATGCATCTACACATAACATATGAAGATAATTCTTTTAGTTTGAAGGATTTCTTCCCTCTAACTCCTTCTTCTAATGTTTAAAAGGTGGTATATATACCAATGTCAACATTCTCAAGATAAACTAATCAATGACAAAAATGTAAATGTTGAATTCTAGTATGCATGTGCCAAGGATGAACTTTGGTGAATGCCACTTTAAAATGTTCCTTTTTGCAGGAGGACAAGCCTCCCATGCCCCCCCTTCCATATGGAAGGCTGCACCCCCACACCCCTGCTAATTATATATACTAACTCAGAGATCACACAATGGGAAAAGAGAATATTCCACTACCCATGGTTTGTCGATCTTGCACATGTCGACTAACCATGTAGTCAACAAAATGTAGTCAATTAATAAAGTATCAACTAAACTCCCTGCATTCCAAATCAATGGAACACACACACAGGCACACACACACAACACACACACACACACACACACACACACACACACACACACACATACACACACACACACATATATATATATATATATATATATATATATATATATACATATATACACATGCACACATATGTATATATATATATATATATATATATATATATATATATATATATATATATATATATATAGAGAGAGAGAGAGAGAGGCCTCCCTCAGGTCTCTGTTTTTGATTTTTTTATGTATACTGTCCATCCATCTGAGCAACGTTCGTATATAAAGAGTCAAAAAATAAGAATCAGAAATAGAAAGACTAATAAGACCACTTTGATTTATGACCTGTTTGGTATCAAAGGTGATTCACTTAAGTATTTCATGACTGTGTGATATGCACGCACAAAGGTAGTTTTAAGAGAAGCCATGATTCTGTCAGTCTAATTGATATAGAGGCTTATAGCAGTTATCCTTGTATAAAGTGTAATATTTTTGAATACATGCATCAAGTTAAAAATGAAAATGGCATGATATTTGAAAGGTAGTGGACAATTTAGTTGTGATGCAGAGTCTGTCATTTATGTCCTAAGGTGAGATTTCATGAAGACATTGTGTATATATATATATATATATATATATATATATATATATATATATATATATATAAAACATGGAAGGCACTACATTTTAAGAGATGTCATGCAAATGATGGGCTAGGATCTTACTAAGTGTAGTTATTAATAGAAATGTTTTAGAAGTTGAGAGGCAAGTACAAAGAAAACAATTAGATTATATTTTTAAAATATGATAGACTGAACCCTAAAGGGTCAAACCAGGAGCTAAATTGTGCAATGGTGATTGGATAACTGGATGCTAATATCATAACCCTATCACATTTTAAATGCTGATTTCACAATGATGGTTCAGTTTATTGAAGTATTTAGCTGAGGTGCTAGAATGTTTTTATGATGATTTACTAAAGGGTCATGATGCATGTCATTTCATCCTGAATTATCAATTTGGTTAAGTACTTTGATGTACCTGTGACAAAGTTGATGTATTTTACAAGATAGAAGAATGAAATGGATTAACTGGCAGTGCTGCTTTACAGTTGAGAAAGGAAAGTCCGAACCATTTTGCTGCTACTTTGTGGAAGGTATTGCACAAGACGCTGTGTCCCACTTTTTTCCTATGACAGGTTTTAGGATACAATCCAAGATGTTGTGTCTTCTACTGACATTCTGTATCCATGTAAGAATGATAATTACCTTGAAATGACTATGCAGATGGGATAGATGGTTGGGCATAGTGACCAAATGAACTTCTTCTGTTAGAGGGAATCTTTCTAGAATTAATACTTCAGATCTGCTGTTACTCTTAAGCCAGGATAATGTAACACTGGGCATATGATAACTAGCTTGACAGGGTATATAATTACTTTTCTGAATAACTTTATTTACTGCAGCAAATTTTAAAAGAAAAAAAGTATAACAAAGTAATATAAAAATGTAGACAGCAAGAACAGAAGACAAACTATATAAAATAAAACTGTGTACAATATTTGCAAAAGATTCTAATCATTTTCACAACATTTAAGTTCCATATTTCAGGAGAAGTTAATTTATCACAAAGACTATTGCTAGACTTTAGATAAATTTGAAGAATAACATGTCTACACACAGATAAATAATATTCATGGATCCTGGTAATGTACTTTAATGAATGTAAAAATAAATATTTTAAGAAAAATCTTATCAGAATGTTTACAAATTGTACAATTTTACACAATCTAAATGGTAAAATATACTTTTTCTATGTTCAATCAGTTCACATGAGAATTTGAAAAAATAATTCCTAACATGGTATAAGATTGTATATTTTGTTGTGATTTTGAAATGTGAATTTACAAGATCTGCAGATTTGCATGTGTTACATTTAAAGCTCTCTCAAGTCATCATTTTCACCTCTAGTGAATTTTTAGTAATATGACTTTGCAGATATGAAAAATGTTAGAATACATCTTATTTATTTATTAAAATGTGCAGGGAGAGATATGCAAAATTGCAAAATTCCAGTTTAAAATATCTTCTTTAAAGGCAATATTTTTAATTTTTAATTGTAATGTTTTCTATATACACTATATTTACATTTGTCAAAATATGTAAGATATCAGCATTGCCCATATTGCAAGCATTATAATTGCTGTGAAATTTATAGAAATATGAGACTTTTTAGTTGGATTCATGTTTGCATTGTTGAGTCCTTTAAACAAAATGGATTTACACTTTAGTTGAAAAATCTCGTATGGATATACAAATCTTTTTGAAACTGATAGCTCACATTTGATGTGTGTTACAGAAATCTGCAAAGAATCTCTGTTTGATATTGTACGGAGAAAGAGGCTGTGCAGAAAACAGTGGAATGGGAATATATTAATCGTAACCAAAAGGTAGCATTTTGTGCCACAACCCTCCAATAACCATTAAGAATGGTGTGAAGAAAATGGAAAAAATTGATCCAGAAGTGATCCTCAATGACAGTAATGTTATTAAAAAATAGTTAAGTGCTTTCTTTCTCATATAAATTGTCGAACTTCAGAAGAACTGAGTATTCATCGCCTCCAATATAAATTTGCAGTCATATCAATGAATTAGAAAGACACTCAAATTGACACTACATAGTAAACCATTTAACATGTTACAGTATACCATACAAATTCAAAATGATTAAATAAAGTAATAAGAGGTTGGAAATATTACAAATGTTAAATTGCACATCTCAGGGAAAATAATCAGGCATAACCAATGTTCTAACTTAAAAGTGAGGTAAGTGTGCTAGTAGATAATAAAATACATTTAAAAAGATCCATGCTTGATAAAATACATTAATTACAAGTTATGAAACACTAAATTTAAGCAAAAAACATAATAAAATAATCAATAACTATATAAATGAATAAATAATTTTATAACTTTTTACTATTATAACTTGGCAGCATGCATCATCAAAAGTGGACTTATGGAAACACAATCATTTGCATTCAACCTTAACTGCCATGGTAGCTGTTTGTTTTGGGTAACTGTTGGACAAAGAGTGCTGTGTATAGTGCTAGGTGCAAAGCATGTTCAAACTGCTACATAAGGAAAATAGAAAGGGACTTTAGTAAAATAATATTTGAATACTACCATGATAGTGTTAAGGGGAATTTAAACAAACATAATTATACAAAAATTTACTGGCATGTAAAAAAAGTTAAGGATTTTAAGTTTGGGTTAGTTGAAAAGGTCAATGTAGATCCAAGAGGGAGGGGCACTTAGGGAAACAAGCTTTAATACAAAGAGCTAATGTGGCAGTTAAAGTTGAATGCCACCATACCCCCAGGTCTTAATGATTCTCTTTGCATAATTCCAGGTTTGCTGATATGTGCTGCCAAGTTATAATACTAATAAAACAAATTGATCAATAATTTTATTCATTAAATTTGTAGTATTTTTACATAAATTGTATGTATTGTGTTTTATCTATTCCATCAGACAGAGATAATTTTTAATTTATTTTATTATCTACCATTATAGCACACTTACCACAATTTTAAGGTAGAACTTGTATTATGTCTGATTATTTTTCCATGATATGTACAGTTTGACATTTTTAATATATCTGCCATTTTATTACTTTGTTTATTTAATGATTGTTCATTCTTATTGTATGCTGTAACTTGTTGAATGGTTTATTAGGTAATGTAACTTTAAGATTGTCTTTGCAGTTTATTGATATGTGTATAAATTCAGATGGGAGTGGCTGAATACTCAGTTTTGATGAAGTACCATCATTTGTATGGAGATAAAAGTGCTTAATTATGATTTTTATTCTTTAAATAAAACTACTGTCATTGGCGGATACTTCTGGATCCATTTTATTCCATTCCCTTCATACCATTATTTCTGGTTATTTATTAACAACACACACATACACAAGAGCACACACAAACAAACACAGACATGCTCATATATGGATATGCCCATGAGTGTGTGTGTGTGTGTGTGTGTGTGTGTGTGTGTGTGTGTGTGTGTGTGTGTGTGTGTGTGTGTGTGTGTGTGTGTTGGAGTGGGTCTGTACGTATGACTTTGTATGAATTCAGTGATTTACTGACAGCTCACATAAGACTACCCTTACAAATTACACCCATTGCTTGCCAGAAAAGGGTCTAGCTCTCGCCACAATGCTGTGTATGTTAAAACTGGTCTGGGACAATGCATGTGTAAATAAACTGCAAAAGGTAAAAAGCTTTAGTCTCTCGTGTTTATGCCGTATCCAATTCAGCATTACAATTACTTAAGTGTGAGAAGGGGATATTTATTTTAAGCTGTTTTGATGGGCATACAGACACACACACTTACATATCCATGGTGGTGCAGCAGTAGCATTGTTGCCTCACAGCAAGAGGTTCTACCATTCGATTCTCGGCTGGAGTGTGGGGAGTGCCTTCTGTGTGGAGTCTGCATGTCCTCCCTGCGATTGGGTGGGCATTTGAAAGACATGCGTAAATGGGCATGTCTTCGTTGAAGGTTGAATGTTGAGCTGGCACCTCAGCGTTTGTGAAAATCTACTGCCAATCATTAGCAGACCGGAGTTCCGCTGTGGTGACCCCTAACTGGGAAAAGCCGAAAGACCAACAAACAGACACACACACACACACACACACACACACACATATCCTGGAAAATGTATAAATGGGAATTAAAGGTAAAAGAAAAGTCTGCAGGATACTGCAGATTGACCTATTTGTTTGTTAGAGTGAGGGCATGCTTATTGAATTCACTGTAGTACATTAAGGTAGAATAATAGGCCTGAAAATATAAAGTCAGATTTGTGTGTTCATGTATGCATTTAGTTTCATGGAAAGGCAATTCATTAGAAAGGAAAGATAAAGCATGAGATGTGCAGAAATGCAGAATGTTCCTTTCTCAAGGGAAAGATGTACTTGCAATGAAATGCTAGATGAAGCACATTCAATGCAAGGCTTGGGAAATCAAGAGGCATGTAAAACATTACACGGTTTTTGGTATTATAAGAATATACTTCAGACCCAATCAGTAATTTAGTTTGGACTGACATACAGAAAAGATTAAATATCCAGCATATCAGAAAGTAAGTTAGCTTTTGGACTGACACGCAACAGGGTCTTTTTCAGTACAGACACTCGAGTCTGAGTATAGAAGTCCGATCAAATATTCATTCTATTCAGGAGGAAAAGACTGTTTCAGTTGATATTATTCGGAAGAATCAGAAAATATCTCCTGAAACTTTGGATATATTTATCAGCATTGTTATTGTTAACCAGCACTTCAGAATTTCTACAGATTGTAATTAAAGACAGTTTTTGGATATTTATTATTAACATCTAATAAAGCCTTATCAACCAAATTTCAGTGTCTGCAGAATTCATTCTGAAAAGTACAAAAGACTTGATGCATAAAGGAGAGACTGGCACCAGTTCAGCACAAGGTTGGGTAACTAACAGATAACGACTTTCGTTCCAGTCTTATTTCAGTTGTTTTCACTTAAATGCAGTATACTACAGTCTTATCAATTTTTTCAATGGTGAGTCACTATGAATGGGGGAAAGCAGTAAAAGTAAGTCCCAAAACCCCATGGCAACATTGCACCAGCAGATTATGTGTTCTACAAAGTAATCTACAGAAAAACAAAGTTTCCTTCAATGCACCAGTACTCATTCAGAGCACTTTTTCAGAACTTCAATGAGACAGCTGCATTTACATTAACATATTTTTCCAGTCTATCAGTAAGTACAGCAAATGTTTCATAACAGACATTTCAGCAGCACATCAATGTTTTCCAGACAGGAGACAGTCAACTCTCTACAGAATAAAGCCACAGCCAACAGCACTACAGTTAGTCTGTACACAGCAAACCTTTCAGTAATACACCACTGATATTCCAGATGTAAACTTCATACAGAAAACAGCCAGAGCAGACAACACACCTTTGCATACAATAATTGCAGCTGTTAGACATATTGCAGACAACCAGCATTTATTTCAAAAATCCTCAAAAAACTTTAATAGACCAGCACTACTTCAGAAACTCTACATCCTTCAGCAGTGCTCCTTCAGAACATAAAAAAGACATTGGGCAGGATTCACGAAGGCTTGCACGGAGTCTAAGAGTAGTGTAAGACTCCATGCAGCCCTCGCGATCCAGAAACAGCCCGAAATTCGATGTAAGAGACCAGCTAAAATGTCTCTTACATGGAGTGGGCGTGGATATGCTAATCACCTCACTTGCAGCCGAAAGGCATGCAAATGAGGTAGATTAGCGATACACGAAGCCAAACCAGCCCGTGTAAGAGCCGTTTTAGCTGCAGAAATGTACTCAGTTGACAACTGAGTACGTTTCTGCAAATAACACAATGGAGCCATGTCAGCTCCAAATAAAGGGTGCATATGTGTCAGGCAGCAAGCCAATGGCCAAATATGTGGCCATTGGCAAGGTACCCCAATGCAAATTTGAGAAATAAATATTTTTTTTTTTTGGCGATGTTTAAACGCAGCGCAGCCCCATGCAAACGGGCTGTGCTATGTAAAACATAAAAATGAAGGTTATAAACCCACAAATGTGGGTTTTATGCAATAAATGGATTTACAATGCAGGGACCAGCAGACCAAAAACAACATGGCCACCGTTTAGTGGTTGCTAAGGGGGGAAGCTGAGTCTAAGACATGTAACTAAGCATTAGTAGGCAATCTGATGTAAATGAGTGTTAGGATACTGAATCCCACTGTCACATAGCAAATGAGCACATTCTGAGTAGTGTAAGAGTTACATAAGGGGAGGAACAGAGTAGGAGATAGGTGACATCACAGGGGGGAATGGCAGAAAGAAATGCAGTTCATTGGAGGTCAGTGTTACATGACAGATGTCAGACACATATCATGGAAAGAGGAGTGCCACAAGATAAGCATGGGAAAGTCAAGAAATGGAAGGTGTACACTGTTGCTTACACCAAAGTTTCTTGCTGGGCGTGCATGCGCACGTGTGAGCGCCATGAGGCGCGAGTAGGGCAGTGTGCACGCGTGTAAGGCAGACTGAGCATGTGGAAGCCTGTTGGCAGACTTGTAAGACTGTTTGCTCTGGTGTGCGCGCATTTTAACCCAAATAAGAAGATTCTAAACTGTGTAAACCTGTGTGCGCGCGTGTAATCCACTGTGAGCATGTTTCTGCTGGTATGCACGTTGCTGCCCCCTGAGGAAACAGAAAGGGAAAAGGAAGCAACAGAATTAGTAGGAAGCTAGCAGGGAATACTGCTGGAGATAGCAGGTGAAAACAATTAGAAGCAGGCAATTACACAGGCAGAATAGTAGCCCAGCCAAGCACTTAAAACTCTGCAAACAGCAGTGCAGGATGTTTCTCTCAAGAGACACTGCAAGACAGGAGTAAGCTATTAGAAGTGAAAACTGAAAAAGCTGAACTTAGAGCAGAAATGCTAGGGGCTGCCATAGCTGTCATAAGGAGACATAGGCTACTTGCTGAGGGTGGTGACAATGCAAATGGTGCCAGACAACCCACAGTGAGGAGACAGAGAAGAGTGTACAGGCCCAGGGTCACCTACCACGGGTTACATGAGCTGGAGATAGTGGAGCACTATAGAGTGGACAGAGACCTCCTGCAGCAAATTGTTGAGCTGTGCAGGCCATGCCTCACACACAGAACCAACAGAGGGGAACCCATCCCAGTGGAAACCAAGGTATGTGTTGGCCTAAGAATACTAGCAACAGGTACCTTCCAGAGACCAACTGGTGATATGATGGGGATATCACAGGCATCAGCTTCCAGGGTACTGCACCAGTTCCTGGATGCCTTGTCAGCACATGTCGGTGATCATGTATATTTCCCCAATGCCCATGAGTTATTGGCCAGCAATATGCGTCTCTTCCAGCAAATAGCGGAATACCCTGAGGTAGTGGGTGCAATAGACTGCACGCACATATGCATCAAAGCACCAGCTGGTGAGCGGGGTAGGGCCTACATAAACCGCAAGGGCTTCCCCTCCATCAACTGCCAGGTTGTGTGTGATGCCCAGGGCATAATAATGAATGTGTGTGCTGGCTGCCCTGGGAGCTACCATGATTCCCATATCTGGCATTTGACGCAGCTGTAACAGACATTTGCCAATGGGGACATCCCACATGGACACCTAGTGGGGGATGCAGGTTATGCACTGGAGCCGTGGCTGATGGCACCCATCAGAAACGTACACACACCTGAACAGGAACGCCATAATGAGGCACATGCACAAACACGTAATGTAATAGAGCGTGTGTTGGGCTGCTCAAGTCACGGTTCCGGTGTCTGGACACATCTGGTGGAGCCTTGCAGTACTCACCAACTACATGTATCCAAATTGTCATGGTATGTGCTATGCTACATAATATGATCTTGCGAAAACAGCTGCAGCAAGACCAGCATAGGGCCGGGCCAAACAGCCCCCCACCATTGCCAAGGCCATCACAGGCAGAGCGTGACTCGGAGGAGGAACAACCTGAGCCTGCCCCAGTAGGCAGAAGGAGGCGTGCCCAGTATGCCCTGGCCTTGGCAAAGAGGCAATGCATAGCACATACACTGGCTCAATAGGAACCCTGGGAATGATAACCCTCTCTGACTCACTCATATAATAACAGGGATGCCTAAAATGACATAACCTGCTCTCAGACATGTACAGGGAGTGTAGTATGTGCATCCAACAGAGGCAGCCCTGCAGCACCACCTGAGGCATGAATGCCATGTGTTAAGCAATGTAACACCATGTAGTATATGCAAACTTGATGACCCTGACTAACATCCTACCCTCACCAAGCATGATGCCACAATATGACGATGAGATGATCAATTGCAATAATTGGCTGAAGTATTGCTGTTAGTCAAAGGGGATCCAATGTGTGCCAGCCCTGGATGACATGCTGAGCATGACATGATGCTCCATCTGCTAGGGGTGGCGTGCACCTATCAGTCCTGGCCTTATGGATACTGGCAAAGGCTGTTGTTACCCACAGCATGCCTTGAATAGGTAAGGCTCAAAACACAAACCCACCTCCATGGGTATCACAAGGGATACGAACCTAGATGTAATGCTACCCAATGCCAGAAGTCTAAACAGCAAGATGCATGCAGTCTAAACTCCCCCCAGTATGGAGAATGTTGATATCTGTCCTGTAACAGAAAACTGGGTCAAGGCTCACAACAGCACCCTAACACTACCAGGTTACACCTCATACTGTGCTGTACAGCCTCAAAACATGGAACAAGCTACAAAAGGAGGGTGACTAGCAATAATTGTCAAGGATAACCACACCTCCATGTTGGTACCACAACAAGAAGCAGCATGGACTAGCCATGGTCAAGTAACAGTGGCTAAAACTGCCTCCCAGTTTATAGCTTGCTACAGACTACCGTCCTAACACCAGGAACTGCACTTGGCCTATGTTGGAATACATGAATATATCAAGCCCTCCAAACCACATTATATTGGGTGACTGAAAATACCCAAACATAGACTGGGAACATTATTCTAACTCCAACACTGTAGGACAAAAGTGCCTAGAATCCATAAACCAAAATGCCCAGGAACAACGTACCACTTCCAAAAGAGGGGTAAGCATACTGGATGTGATAATCAGCAGCATGGGTATTGGATGGCAAGATGAGAAGTGTATCCCTCACTGGTAAGACCAGACCATAGAGTAATCACACCGGATATACATATCCTGACCACAGTCCCTGGCCAGAAAACCACAGTGAAAAACATATGTAAAGCAAAAGTTGCACTCCTCCAAACTGATGTGGAATCCATTAAAGGCCCTGTGCAGGTGCAAAATATGGGCCACACCTCAGAACCTGTTATACAGGCATTCCATGAACACTGCCAGGAATGCATGGATTATGCAATCCCAAATAAAACCAAGACACAATGCCATACATGCAGGCATCTGGCATGGTGGACTCCAGCCATTACCAAACCATGCAAGAGAATGAGGAAGCTACTACATGATAGAGCAAACATAAAAAGGGAAGTAATCACTGATCAGTAGTATGGCAATAAAATATGTCCACTCATACAATCCACTAAGGCCAGCTACAACAAGTTGAATCTGTGAATCTTGAGGCAATGTTACACCTGCCCCATGAACACAGACAACCCTCACCTCCCCCCAAGAAATACAAATATATGTGAGAGATGCAACCATTTATCCAAACTGGAGGCTGAGCTCTCTCAACTCAGTACTGTCAAAACTAGTCAGGAGGAGAAGGTAACCACACACACCACAAACTCAGTCTCACATAGACCTATCACAACTGCAAACCAAAGACATAAACACAGAAAAACATTCCCGGAGGCCCTAATTACAAACACACCACATCAACAGAGGCCGCCAAAGCAGACACCCAAGCAACCACTACCTCCAAACATAGCACATGCAACACATAGTACACAAAGCTGGTGTGCCAAACAGTCACAGGCCAGAAGGAGAAACAACATGCCTGATACAGTTGTAATAGGTGACTCCATAGTCAGACACACTGCTGTCCCTCACCAGACTGAACAAGGGAAAGGGTACAGTAAGCTGCCTGTAGGCTGCTACAATACGCCACATAACACAAGTATGCAGGTCACCCCAAAGCAAGTAGAAATACGATGCAGTCATTGTCCATGCTGGCGTGAATGACCTGAGATGTACCTCCCCGGACTACATGAAAAGAGACATAGATGAGCTCTCTGATTATGTAGTCCAGGCCGGTATGACACTGACCGTGTGCAGCATCCTACCCTCACCAAGAATGATGCCACAGTACAAACACAGAATGATTAGCTTTAACAAGTGGCACAATTACTGGTGTCATTCCAAGGGGATCCAATGTCTGTCTGCTTGGGATGTCATGCTTGACAAGCCACGCTGCTGTGCCAGGGATGACTTGCACCTGTTACACCTGGGTATCTGGATATTGGATAAGGCTCTTGCTACCTCCATAGAGCCTTTCGTAGGCAAGGCTAAAAAGACTAACCCACCTCCCTAGAAAACATAAGTGGAAAGAAACATAAGGGTAATGCTGCCCAATGCCAGACGTGTAAACCTCAACATGCATGCTCCCGAGGCCCTCCCCAGTATGGAGAACATCGATGTCCGTGCAGTGACAGAAACCTGCAGCAAGGCTCCTGACAGCACACCAGCACTACCAGGTTATACCTCATATCATGCGTTATGGCCCCAAAACCTGGACCAAAACATAAAAGGAGGGGGAGTATCCATATTCAGCACAGACACCCACCCGTCCAGGTAACAGACAATGCACGAAGCATTGGAGAACACCCATGTGCAACTAACCGTAGACAAAACTGCTGTACAGTCTGTAGCATGCTACAGACCACACTCTCACACACAGGAACCCCACTCAGCCGTCCTGAAGACACTGGACAGTATGAATGTCTCACCAAATACCAAACAAGGTACTCACAAATTACCACATAGGTGGTAATCCATTATGTATGGAAGGAGTAATCAGGGACCTAGGGACAGAAGTGGACAGTAACCTGTCTTGTGACACTCACATTGCCAACGTGGCTAGGAAGACTGTCTATATTGGACACCGTATCATGAAAGGATTCACATCTACATCAAAAGAGGTCATTGTGCCCCTATACTGTTCTCTTATCAGACCCATAATCTAGTACAATGTCTCATTTGGGATGTACCTTACCCGACACCTGCAGCAGTTAGAAAGACCTCAAAGGTACCTCACCAAGAGGATAAAGGGTCTCAAATATTTGTCATATGCTGCCTGGCTGTAGACACCCCAGCTGTATGCAGTCACATACTGCCTACGCAGAGGCGTTGCATGCCTGTTGTACAAGGCCATGTCCAACACAGGAGTAATGGACATGCTCCACCCCAGAAAACCCAAATCCATCGGAGCTGTGAGAGTGAGAGATGTCAACCTCAACACATAATGAAATAGGATGTGCAGGAGAGACAGATACATAACCCAGAGGCTCCCTACACCCTGGAACGGAATCCCACTCCATGTTAGGCAGAGCCCCTCACTGACTCTCTTCAACAGGAATCTTGCCAAGTGGATGGATGATCGTAGATGTACACTGGGGGTCTTCACTGTGTCACGTCCAGACAGAGGCACAGTAAAGTAAATCATAAATGGCCATAATATTCACATAGCAAGGGGTGGCAAAAGCCACACACACTCTGGCTAGGCTTATAAATGCCCTTGGGTAGATAGCCTAGTATGAACCTATGAACCTATGAAGATACAAATTGTACAGGACACTAAGGATAATCACAAGGCTTTCTTAACTGATGGTAGGAACCTTGTTGGAATTCACAGATATGATCTGAATCACTCAAATATTACAAACAACATACCAAACACACACACATATTGCCAACATCCAACCTGACATGTGCAGTGCAACCCCCCCCCCCCAAAATGCAAAATATCTATCCCAGCAGAGTGCTGGCCCCCTGACATTGCAGATGCTGAGGTAACAGCCAGCATCTACAAAGCAAAACACACAGCATCAATGGTATGAGATGGTGTCCTGGACTGAGTCCAACATGAACTCCAAGAAGAATGGAATGCCAAATAACACTACTGCTCAATGTCAGCCTTACCACAGGATATGTACCCAAAGAGCAGTGTACAACAACAGTGGTCCTTCTCCACAAAGGTGTTGCCTGAATGGATACTGCAAACTACCACCCCAGAATGCTGACAAGCTTGGTCTGCAAAGCTATGGAAAGGATCAGCATGTACCTCAGACATAAAGATATTGGGGACCTACTGACACTGGACCCTACCCAGTGTGGCTTTCTTAAGGGCAGATCCTGCCTCTTAAACATGTTTGACTCATTTGAAACAGTCATTAAGGTCATTGTTGAGGGGAATGTGGTCCACATGGCCTAGCTGGACCTTGCAAAAGGCTTCCATACAATACCCCACATGTTCATTATAGATAAGCTCACCAGCTTAAATATAAACCCCTATGTCAGTAGAGGGGTTGCAAACCAGACCAAGGACAGAACTGACATGGTCAGAAATGCTGCAGCCATGTCAGACTACAAACCAGATACAACTGGCATCCCACAAGGCTCGGTCCTGGGACCTCCCTTGTTTGGTATATATGTCCCATAGGTACAGGCCAACATGGAAGGACTGTATCTGAACAAGTTTGCAGAGGACTACAAACTGGCCACCATATCTGACCCTCCAGCTGACACAAGCATCCCACAAAAGGGCCACATAGAAACAGACAACTGGTGCCATAGCCATGTCAGCAAGCTAATTGCAGAAAAGTGTATAGTCAACCCCTGTGGATATACAGTAAGTGTCCACCAATTACCACATAGGTGTTAACCCATTAAGTACTTAAGTTGTAATAAGAGACCTGGGGACACAAGTTGATAGATATCTTTCATTGGACAAGCATGTGGCTGTAGTGGTTACAGAAACATACCATATACCAACCTAATCATGAAGGTAGTCAGATCTAGATCAGGGGAGGTCATTGTGGCTCTGCAGTCATCCTTCATCAGTGTCACAATTGACTACAATGACCCCTATGGGATGTACCTCAGCAGACACCTCCATTAACTGGAAAGACCCCAAAAGTACCTCACCAGGAGTATCAAAGAGCTTGAACAGATGCCATGTGTTGCCTGATTAAACAAACTGCAGCTCCACACACTGCCATACTGCCCGCCCAGAGGCAAGCTGTGCCTGATGTATAAAGCCATGTCCAAGCTGGAATCAATGAACATGCTGCACCTTGTACAATCTGAATGGCAGTGAGCTATGCACATGAGAGACCTGAACCCCAGCACTGACATACATAGGACACGCTGTACTGAATGATCCATAACACAGAAGCCACCCCCACTCTTGAGTAAACTCCCAGTACAGGTTAGCCAGAGAGTCACCCATCGACTCTCCTCAAGAGGAATCTTGATGAGTGGATGGGGGATGGTAGGTTTACCCTGGGTATCACTGTTATGTCACGGGTAGACGGAGGCACAGTATACTAACCATGACATATGTCATGGCAAACTCCAGTTACAATGTGTGTCGAAGGACAAACACACTCTCTGACTAGCATTAGAAATGGCCTAGGGCACATCGCTACTGTTTGCCAATGTCCACCTATGTTGTGGAATACACTACCAATGTTGGACAAGCCTGGTTTAAGTAGTCCATATCTGAACATAATGCAACATGGTCATATGTGCACAACTGGCCCCTAAACAGTCTGTTGTGCTCACTATGAAAATGTAAAGCAGTGATAGGACTAAAGCCCAGGATACTGTCCACCACAGTGAAAGTACTGAACCAGTACACTATATGGTACTACAGTTAGGTCAGTATGAAAGGATGTTGACAACTGTATGCATAGTATCCCATGCAAACCCTGCAGACACAGTATAATCCCTGTTGTGTTCAGACATGAAGCAGTTGGCCAGTAAGTACGCAACATGACACCCAACACACAACCATAAACGTGAGATATTGTTGAAGTTCACACTAATCCACAAATGTGGTGGACTGCAGAGTTCAACATATGGAAAGCTCACACTGGGCATGCTCGCACACTTTGATAAATGAGACATATGTCAGACAACATGCCATGGAAAGGCTGAACTGGGCATGCTCACACACTTAGGCCATATCTCAGTTTAGCAGTTGGCCACACATATCTGGTATTTGTATGTGTTATTCCAGGAACCAACCACATTACAGCAATCTGCCCAGTGCACACAGTTAAATGACTACAGAGACATAAGTGATATAGTGGATCCCTCTCATATTCAAATATCTTCCACAGATACACAAGTTGTTCATAGAAACAGGGAATGCTATGGCAATAAAGACCTGCAAACAGTCTATCAGCAACAAATATTGTGCATCTGACAATTAAACATATGGGTGTAGAGGTCAATACTAGGCTGTTTGCCCTAGGGAATGAAAGCTTAGCCAGAGTGTGCTTGGCCTGCATCCCCAGTACAGTAGGCTACTGTGCCACTGTAAAGTAGGTCACATAAGGCACCGTTTGAGGCTAGTGTGCTGTGCCTCCATCAAGCAGGAACACAGTGGAGATCCCAGGGATTGAATTTGCTATGCCACATCCATGTTGTTGGTGTGTGCTGGAAGAGGGTTGGTGAGGACCTCTAACAGTAAGTGGGCGTCAATAACAGACTGAGGGGAGCCTTATCTGCAGTGTCTGGACAATTTCACTGTCAACACGTTGTCGTGATAATTATGAGGGATTGAAGTGTCGTGCCAGTACTGTTCAGAGATGTCCTCCCTCTGTGGGCTACTGCTCTGCAATGTATTAGCTCACTCCATCTGTTGGACAGTTCATATATGGCTGGTGTACACCTGACATGGTGTCCTGTTGTGGAGGAGTCATGGGTATATTTGAGATAGCATGATCAATGCAAACCTTCCACATGCTCATAGAATGCAATTGTCAAGGATTATGCAGAGTGGCCTGTATACTCCCCCAGCATGGGTCCTTTGAAGTCTTCCACCCCAGTCTTCACAAGTGCAAAGTCTGCTTTTGATAAGTACACTTTGTTTGCAGTGACAACCTTGCCTGGGGGTGGGGATGGGATATGGATGTCCAGGGAAAGGTGGGTATGGTCAGATATCAACAATGGTGGCCTACCTCTGGTGTGGAACAGTGAGTACCCATGTTGCAGATGGTCAGGTGCAATATGTATTCCCCCTTGTGGCTGTGGTGAGTGGTCCTGCCATAGCACATGGACTCACAAATTGTAGTGGCTGTAGGTTAATGTTGTAGAGGCCTGAGTAGTTTCCACACACAATATACCTGTACCTGACATTACAACTGGAATGGTGTATGTGAACACCTTCATATCTTGGCACTGTTCCCAGGGAAGCAAAGTGTGTGTCCTGGATGTGGGAGAGGTGGTCTGAACTGGTTGTGCTGTGTGTTACAGGTCCTGTGGTCATGAAGCATGGTATAACACATAACCTGCCAGTGCTGATGTGCATATCTGACCCTGAAGTAGGTGGCTGCAAATGCATATATATGCTATCCCCCACCTGACAGGTAGCAATAGATGTACATACCTCTGTATAAATAATGATGTCAGCACCCTATAAATACTGCAGGTGCAGAACAGATGCCCAGTAATTGGAATAGTGCGCTCTGCTAATGCGTCTCCTTCAAGTGTCATAACAGTTAGGTAGGGGTTTGAATCCTGCAAATGTGCAGTGTGTGTGTTTGGATGAGGGGGTTTAGTGTGTGTGCAATTCTGTGTGAGGGAAATGTCCCTTTTGGCAACTAGGAGAACACACTACAGGATGCACATTCCCCTTTCTAAACACTGATGATGTCAGCACCTTATAAGTACAGCAGGAGAAGGGAAACCTCCCAATAATGCGAAAAGCACGCTCCGCTAATGTGTCCGTCTTGAGTGTCATAACATAGTTAGGTAGGGGTTTGAATCCTGCAAATGCTCAGTGTGTGTGTTTGGGTGAGGGGGTTAGTGTGTGTGCAATTCTGTGTGAGGAAAATGTCCCATTTGGCAACTAGCAGAACACACTACAAGATGCACATTCCCCTTTTTAAACACTGATGATATTAGCACCCTATAAGTACAGCAGGAGAAGGGAAACCTCCCAATAATGCGAATAGCGCGCTCCACTAATGTATCTGTCTGGAGTGTCATAACATAGTTAGGTAGGGGTTTGAATCCTTCAAATGCTTAGTGTGTGTGCTTGGGTGAGGGGGGTTAGTGAGTGTGCAATTCAGTGTGAGAGAAATGTCTCTTTTGGCAACTAGGAAAACACACTACAGGATGCACATTCCCCTTTCTAAACACTGATGATGTCAGCACCCTAGAAGTACTGCAGGAGAAGAAAAACCTCCCAGTAATGCAAATAACGCGCTCTGCTAATGCGTCCGTCATGAGTGTCATAACATAGGTAGAACTTTGAATCCTGCAAATGGCAAGTGTGTGTGTGTGTGTGTGTGGGGGGGGGGGTAGAAGTAGGGTGTGTGCAATTACATGTGTGAGAGAACTGACCCTTTTGGCAACCAGGACAACTCACCAGCTGCTGCATATTCCAATCTCTACACAGAGATGATGTCAGCACCCTACAAGTACAGCAGAAGAGGGCAAATCTCCCAGTAATACAAATAGCATGCCTTGCTACTGCGTCTCTCACTACTGTC
Organism: Protopterus annectens; assembly: GCF_019279795.1. NCBI lineage: Eukaryota > Metazoa > Chordata > Ceratodontiformes > Protopteridae > Protopterus > Protopterus annectens. The sequence goes on from NC_056730.1 coordinate 1,036,441,331, forward strand.
ATAGCACAGTTAGTTATGGCTTTGAATTCCACACATACCATGTGTGTTTTTGTCACACAGAATGCCCATGTGTGTGGGTTGTTGTTCACAATAATGCATGACATCGATTAAACCAGTAATGGCAATGCATACAGATGATGTATGTGTGTGCCAAATACATATATATACTTGTGACCTTCAATAGTTCCCATGTCTGACGCCTGCCACATGTGAATACATGGTATTTGCACTGGATAACATTATGACTGTGTTTTCTGTGCGGGTGCTGCATGTGGTATGTGTATATACAGCGTGAGTTGTATATGGTATCATCCTAGCAGCGAGGGATACACATCTGGTCTGGGGCATATAGTCTACATGTTGTTGATGAACAGGTGCTGCATGTTTTCACCTGTTGTGGGAGTGGTAACAAGTTGTTCCATAGCAATGCAGTGACTACATGCCAGGAACCTTTCAGCTAGGGTGTTGTAGCTACAGTAATTCATCAGCATTCAGTAATACTTCAGCATTCTTGGTGAGGGTATGATGCCAACCAAGGTCAGGGTCATACCAGCCTGTGCCACATACTCAGAGAGCCCTTCTATGTTCCCTATCATGTAGTCCAGGGAGGTAAATCACAGGTCAGTCATAGTGGCATGGACAATGACTGAGTCATATGTGTCCATTCCTCTGACTGACCTGTATGCTTGTGTTATGTGGTGGACCATAGTGCCTCATGGGCATATCACTGTGACCTTCACCTTGTCCAGCCTGGTGAGCGGGACCTCATTGTACCGGACAATAAAGGTACCTAACACAACTGTAGCAGGTGTGTTGTCTAGCCGTACAGGCTGTGACTGTTTGGCACACAGGATTTATGTGCTATGTGTTGCATGTGCTGTGTTCCGGCTTAACATATGCCTGTGTGCCAGCTGCAGAGGTGTCTGCTGCTCAGGCAGGATGCTATTTTGAGGCTCCACGAATGTCCCAGTGTGTTCATGTGTTTGGATTGCTGTCAGTGTAGGTCTACATCAAACTGGTATTGTAGTCACTGTAGTATTTCATGCCACCTGGAAGGTTATGCCAGTACTGGGTTCAGAGTGCTTAGTCCCCAGTTTGGCTATGTGGTTGCATCTCATACATGTGTTGTACGTCCATGTGTAGGAGAGAGGGTTGACTGTGTACATGTGTCAGCTGTGACATTGCCACACAACTCATATTCCACAACTGTACCATAGAGGTGACTGACAAGTGATGTTTGCACATGCTACCATAGTATTGTGATTGTCATGGTGATTAACAGCACATAGGGCCAATGGGGAACAAGGTACAGAAGGTGAGTATGTGAGGGTGTAGTGCCTGTGATTAGTTAGCACTGGCATATATGACTGCTCACGTGGTCAAATGCCAGGTAAGTCATATGCAATGTGTCACAGGCAACGTACATGTGAACAGGACAAACAGTGACGTTCTGTCAAGTGAGACATGGACATACATATAGTAAGCTATGCAGATGTCACTAGGAGTCCACAGAAGCTCTGTAAATCTGCATTGCAGGTGGGATCAGTGTTCCAGGGTAACTGCAAGCAAACATGCATGCAAACAAAGCTACAGTAAGCAGGGCTGCATGTAGTCCATTGTACAACAAACAAGCTGTACCACTTCCAGTAGGTAACAGTGCAAATATGCAGGCACTATACACATGTACATGGAAATACACAGGTCAGATGGCCAGTGTCCAGTCTCAGCACACACAAGTGTACAGGCCACGTACCGTCAGGATGTACAATAACCGGATGGAAACCCAGGTGTTCATACCTGCAGTAATACACATGTCAAATAACAGACACTAAGCCTTCACTCAGTGGTTCCATACTTAGTAGGATGTATGCTACCTGTCCTGCCACCACAGTATCCCTGACATTTATGGGGACTCTCCCTCTTGTGAAAGTTAGTTTTGTGTGTTGGGGCTGTCTAGCATGGTATGAGATGTGAGCTTGCAGTGCTAGGGTGCTCCTGTGTGTCCTGTACCAGTCGTGTAGTACTGCACACATATCAACATCCTCAAACATCTGCATTGCAGAGTCCAGTGTGGGCAACATGCCACTTGCAGTTTACATATCCATCATTGCGTATCAATACTTTCATTACCTTATCCCCTGTGCTACCTATGTATGTAGCCTTCTGTTGACATCCTTACCACCAGTATGCCAACATGTGCAGATGATACACTATGGTACTTACCATGGGTGTAGAAAACAGTACAAGACAATCATACCCTTACTGCATCAGGCATGCTGGGATATACCCACAATTATATCAGCACACAGTACTGTTAACAACATGATACTATTACTACACGTCTATGTAGTCACCCTGTGCATCAGCAACATGTTAACCTGTACCTGCACTGATGTTACAGATTGCAGGAGGTGGCACAGTTTCATCATATGCACAGGGTGTGAACTTGGTATGCCTGAGTCTGCCACTGATACCACCAATTGACATGTAAGTGTATGTGTGTTGGTGAGGGACAGCAGTACAAGGTGGGGCAATGCTGATGCAGTGTGTGCGTGTATGCAGTAGCCCTAGGTGTTGTCAATTCGCATGTGTGTATGGATGCACATAGTTCCACCTCATGGCTGCCATATACCGGTGTTTGTGGACAGCCACAGACTGTACCTGCCAGGTCATACAGATCAGTGTCTCTGGCCACGGACACGGTACCTGTACCTTGCAGGGGTGCTACGGACCATATCCGGTACCAATCCAGACTGGGTACTGTCATCAGAAGCAGGTGTTCATTGACTGGACACAGATCCCTGTTGCGCCTGTCCAGAGCCACGTGCACGTGGTCTCCTGGGGCGGTCTGATGACAGCACAGACCCAGCATTGCTGGGGCTGCTGCTGGCACTATGGGGGCGGCCGCGGCCCTGTTGTTGTCCGCAATGACTGCCAGCTGCTGCTGTTGCTGGCATATGCCCACGTCAACGCCTCAACCGTCCACCATTGCCCTGACTCATGGACATGTAGTTGTGGAACTGATCTAATATGTCCCCACAACGTCTGTCTATGACATCGGTGAAATTAAGGGAGGGCAGCCGCAATGTCATGCATACTGTCAGTCATGGCTGTGCGACATGCTGTCAGCTCTCTCAGACCCTGTCTGGTGTACCGTTCCATACGTGACTGTGCCTGCATGACAGCCTGAAACATAGCTGAGGTTGTAAGACCTCTGTGGGCACGTCTGACAGGGGCAGTACGCCCACGGATGCTCCCACAAGAACCCCTGGACATCTGTCTGGGTGGTACCATCTCAGGGCCATGCCCATGGCTGCTGTACAGGGAAGCATGTGCCACAGATACCACATTACCCTGGTCAATGCCCACTGTATCCTGTCCATCAACTAGGGACATTGGTGACAAATGGTGTATTGGCAGGATGACTGTGCGCATTGATGGGGTTGACAGCTGTATACTGTCAATTGGCTAACCAATGATGGACCCTGGCACACCTTCCTGTGCCATTACACAGATGTCATCATTATCAGAACCTGTGGCACCTGATTCAGGTTCCCTGCTGCATGACACCAGAGCAGCACCAGAACCTGTGGGAGGGAAACAGGAAACACAGTTTACAATGTCTACACAATGTTACCAGTGATGCACACATGCACACATGCACACATGCACAGGTGCACACATGCACAGGTGCACGCATGCACACATGCACAGGTGCACACATGCACACATGCACGCATGCACACATGCACACATGCACACATGCACACGTGCACACGTGCACACAGTTGCACACTTGCACACAGTTGCACACTTGCACACTACTCAGTATGTGAGATATCAACACACAGACACAGACACACCTGCATGCATACACAGAGCGCTACTAAGTGAGCCTAATATTACTATTACTATCAAGACTATTAAAGGTATTGTTAATACACAGTCACCAGCATGGATAGGCTACATTGCTGTTACACCGGAAGGACCTGCAGAAGTGAGGAAATTAATGTCAGTGGGCACAATTGTGCCATTGTTACTGAGTATGATACAAGTCAGTAGTACAACAGTTGCCTTTCACAGGTCAGCTGCTGATATTGAAAATATCACACTTGCACATTAACTACTATGATGACAGCTACAAACCAAGGACACACCTCACACATGCATTAACTACCAGTGTACACAACAGTCAACTATACATATGGCATATTACCTGCACGCTCGTAGTCTTGGTGCTGTGTGGCTCCAGCCTCCGTCATAATGCAGGTCTGCTGCTGTTGTTGTTGTTGGTGGGCTGGAGCCACAACACTTATGAGTAGTCCCTCCAGTCTGGTGAGTGGGGGATGTGTAGCCACCCCACCACCTGTGGCAACCTGTTGCCTGTGGATATCCCACACACGCTGACGGACATTTCTGATTAAATCACTGCAGTGATGTTGTACCTGCTCATATGTCCTATTATGCGTGCCTATGTCATTTACCCGACAGACCAGGTCTTGCCACAGTGCAGCCCTCTCCTGCTGATTCTGGCTGGTGCGGGAAAAGAGTATTGCATAATCCCGCACCAGGCTCTGGTGTATTTCCTCATCCTCAGCTGCAGAGTATGCTGGATTGCGCTGGTGAGCCATGGTCCTGAAAAAGGAAATAAAATAATATCAGCAAAATATGTCAGCAGAATTTGGCACACATACTACACATGCTACTCGACTGTTGTGATACAACATATCTCACATATATAGCATCTGTCTGTCTATTGGTGGATACACATGTAAATGGCCAGGTATCAGTGCTCAGCCAACAACTGTGCAACAGTACCTGGCACACTCCATACGACATACTACCAAACCCCAGCAGTCAGAACACTGATTCAGGTCCAAAGCACCTCCTCACTCTGGGTGTTTGTATCGAGGTACTGTATGGGGTACATCATCAACTACTGTGATCTGACCACAAACTAATTTCCCTGGATATACATATCCCACCTCCACCACCAGCACAAACGGCTACAGTGAATAACATTTCAAATGCAAACTTTACACTTCGTAACACTGAGATGGTATCCTTTAAGCCCACTGGGCCAGTGGAAGACACAACCCACAATGCTGACTCCTTCACAAATGATTTCTACGGACATCTCCGAGAATGCATGGATCATGCAATCCCATATAAGACCAAGACACTGTCTACAAAGGGAAAGCATCCTGTCTGGTGGACCCCAGCCATAGACAGATTGTATAACAAAAGATGGAAGCTACTGCAAGACAGAGCATAATTCCATAAAGGGAAGGCATGTCTGATCAGCACTAGTAAAGAGCTATGTTCTCTCATACAAACATCCATGGGCAACTTTGAGAGGGAAATCACCGGGGCACTAGAGATAACCACAAGGCCTTCTTCAGTTATGTTAGAAACCTGGTCAGAAACCCTCCAATATGCTCATAGTTAGTACACAACAACAAATAATTCACTGAACCCACAGATATTGGCAACATTGTGGCAGACAGGTTCAGTGCAAGTCTCCCTCTCCCCAAACTAAGACATACTTATCCCAGCTGAATGTAACCTCCCTGTCATCACAGATGTCCAGGTGAGAGCCGCCCTCAGAAAAGCAGAAAACACAGCATCAATGGGACCTGATGGTATCCCCGGTTGCATGCTACATGAACTCCAAGAGGAGCTAAACACACATATAGAAGTGCTATGTAACACTAGCCTGACTACAGGATATGTACCTGTACACTGGCGTACAGCAGCAGTGGTTCCACACTACGAAGGAGGCACCTCTACATATCAATACAATACAACACAATACAATACATTACAATACAATACAATACAATATGCTATTGCCCCTGGGACTACAGAAGCATACTGTTCTGCTACCCTGACCATTGTGACACATGTGATGTGATGGTACCTGCTCCTGTCAAACAGTTACACAGGGTGACTCATATGGCATATTACCTATCTGACTAACATTTAGCAGGGGTATGTGTGACATGTACTCATAGGGAGTCTTGCTTCTTAACGCTGTGTGGTTTATTGCAGGGTATGTCTTATCTGTGGGTAGGAACCTGTACTTCCGCCATGTGCTCTCTACTGCGGTGTCAAGGACGACACACAGCAGTCATTTAGGTTGTGGATGGTGTGAGGTGTTACTATGGTTGTTGGACATCTGTCATGGGTGTGACTTAAGTATGTAAATCCAGGAGTGGTAACTTCTATGTGGGTAGTATGTGTGTACTCTGTGGTGTTGTCAGTCACTGTGCATTGGTAATGTGTTTGAGTGCATTGTCACAGTGTTGTACATGTCACTGTGTCCTTCTCCATATCTGTAGCTGTCATGTGAGGTACATACCGTGGCAGCCATTGTGTGGTGTGGAGGGGTACACTGACCTACATGTCCATAGATGACACACCGTGTCTGCTGACACATACCATGTGCAGGTATTCCAGGAATAGTGTGCCACTGTGACTATCATTGGGGGGACTATTGTACACATTTTTGACCCTGTTCAACACTGACACATGCAGTGGTGGGCAGCCAATGACATATCTGGTGGTTACTGGTGTAGGTGATTTGAAATGGGGTATGGTACTCCAGTTCCGACACTGGTGTTCACTCCATGCCTTTGTCACCAGGCACCTGTTGCAATACATCTGTACACATGTGCCTCACTCAGAATATATATACATCTCTCTCTCTCTCTCTATATATATATATATATATATATATATATGTGTATATATATATATCTATATGTATATATGTATATATATATATATATATATATATATATATATATATATATATATATATATGTCTATATATATATAATTGTCTGTATACATATACACATATATATATCTCGATGTACATATATTGCTATAGATATGGAAAGATGGGGGTGTGTGACAGAGAGGGGGTGAGAGTGACAGTGGGGGTGGGACAGGAGGAGTGTGAGATCATCATATAAAGTCATATCTGTAGATAGTCAGATCTGTCTGTCTATGTATATGTATCTACATATATCTATATCTGTATGTGTGTATTGCATATATATGTTTCTACATATTCTATCTATCTACATCTGTCTATGTATTCCTACATCCCTCTCTATGTATGTATACATATAAGCATATTATATATATATATATATATATATATATATATATATATATATATATATATATATATATATATATATATATATATATATATATATACATACATACATATATTGACATACATGTATCCATATGATAGATAGGTATATCAACATGTTTGTTTACAAAACTGTATACACACGCTTAACATACTGCTAAACATACATAACTGTGAAACCTACTTTGTACATTGCACTACAACCTACATTCAAACTACATTGATATGTGCACATAGATGCCCTCACATACATATGTATGTACAGCCTTCACTGATAGTTGCTGTATGTCCCCTGCCCTATGCACATCTTCATATACATATGGATACAGACCAATGACACATATGGAGGGTTCACAGTATGTAGACTTTTAAAGTATTAGTTTACATTACCTGTGTTTGTCACAGCTGCTTGCGTTGCATTTTGGTTTGGTGTCCTGCTGCTGCTCCAGTTGGCAGATGTCAGCTTTCTAGTAGGTTTTGTTGAGTGTTTTTGTTTGTGTATGTTTTTTTTCTCTCTCTCTCTCTCTCTCTCTCTCCCTACCTCCAGAGGGTGCAATGAAAGTATTGCATGTGTGGACTGGGAGTACAGCATGCTTTTGTAGGTATCTGCATATGTCCATGTGATGGCCTCTGCACCAATTGTTAGCCAGCATTTGCTAATTGCATGCAGCCAGTTGTGTACTGATTTCAGCTCTCACTGTGATTCCAGGACAGTGCTATAAAAAGGTATGTGAGATAGGCATAGCCCTTTCAGAGTTTAAGGGCAGGGACCATGCTGGTATGCTGTGGACACTGTTCTGTGAGTGTAAAGGTTAGTATCTCTCTCATATTTCTGGCTGTGTATTAGATTAACATTTCTCCATTCATTTCTCTGGTTTCCTGTACTAAGTGTGTATGTACACTGACACCTAAGACTACTACTACTGTTAATGTGGGAGTGTGTGCTTTCCTGTGGGACATGTGGTGTAACTGGTATATAGCAGCGGCTCTTGCACTTTGTTGCTATGGCTTCAATATTTGCCCTTTACATTCACTACTTTTATGCCTGCTAGGTGTCTTGACTGTAGTGTGTTGCTGTGGCTTTCCTATTTTCCATGTACATTCACACCTTGGAATGCTTGCTATATCTGCTTGGGTGTTACTGCATGCAGTGTGGTCTGGCCATGGTGTAGGCCTTGACATCTATTAGGGTATTTGAGTATGCTGCTGAGCAGGCCCCAGAGACTCTCAGGTGCATCTTTTATCTGCCTCATGGAATGGTACATATCAGTGGGGTACACCCATTAAATTGCCTGGTATTCTGCAGTTGTGACTGTGGGTTAGCATGAGCATATGTATTACTACACTATTTCCGACGTGCAAGTGGTGCATACTTTCAGTACTTCATGGTTACCATTGCATGTGTTGTAACACCTTTCTGCCTACTGTTTGTACATTTCACAGGGAGTCTGTGGGGCATCCCTGTAACTCAGTCACTGTTGCTATGTCTAGGCTCTTAACTATTCAAATATGGCAGTGTCAGACCTCTCAAGTGTACAGATATTTGCAGGATGTCCACATTTTCGCCTCATATTTTGGTCCATATCTCATAAACAGCTTTTTCTGGCAAATCACTCAGGGCTCAAGTCAGTCTATAGTGACAAACATTTCAGTTTCAGACTTCATACCCTTCCAAAAATCCAACATAATGCAAATCCTGTTACTCTCTCAACTGTCTAAGTTTGTTGGAGCAATATTTGGAATGTGTCCCTGTTTTTGGGCCTTTGCTCCACATTTTTTATTACTTAGTCCGGATGTGTTGCTGTAAGAGGTTGTGGGGTATGGGCAGTGATTATCCTGCTGTGAGTATGTGTGTGGCTTGCAAGGTGCTACAGTGACATTATTACCTAATAGCTACCAACTAGCATGGCTGTTTCTGCTCACACACTACTATTATAGAAATTCACTACATTTGACAGTAAATATACATGACATGCTTTGTGTACTACACATCCTATATTCCCTTTACATTCATTCCTACTATTACATGATATATTTATTGTAGCACAATGCTCTTATATAACAGTCATGGCTTAGTGGTAAGTCATGCAGACTACTGTTTCCAAGGTCCTAGGTTCAGGACTGACAATGGGATTTTATTTTGCTTTTGAGCAGACTACAGGCCTTGTCATTCAGAGTGACTAAGGCACTTTTAAGCAGTTGTAACCAGTTTTGCGCTGGTTTGCATGGAGCTCACACATGCGCACTGGCGTTCAGCTTCACGCACACCTGCTTACAACTGCTTAAAAGTGCTTACTCTTGCGCACACCCACGCTAATTTCTTTGAAAGAAATGAAAATGGGGAGACAGGAAAGTGGTGAAAAAGGGGTCACAAAGAGGGTAAGACAGTAGGGAAACAAGCTTGGGTTTTGCAGGAGGGATGTAGGTAAGGCCCATAGCTGCCCATTTCTTCATCAGCAACAGCTGTGTATATGTTTGTAATTTGGTGTGACATTTGAAACCTTCCACCCCTGAGAGAGGTGTAAGGACAACAATAATACTTGTTGGACAGCCAATTGTAATTGGCAGTTTCCATGTCCAGCAGACATGTGTGCGAAATGGGCAGCTATGTATGGGGCGTAATTTTTTTGTGGGTACAGAGTGCCCTTTTTTTCAGGTGAGAGTGGTATGTCAGGTACAGGAAGTCGGTAGAGCTGGGGAGGTAGGTTGGGTAGGTTAATAGACAAGACAAACAAGACGCATACAGGGGTGGTGTATGACACATGTGGGGGGGTTACACAATTGACGGGGATGGATGTTTGGATACCTAGAGCCCATGAGCCCACAGATGGCAACAGTGGAACTGATATCCCCACCCATGGGCAGTTGCCACTGTGCCTTCACTGCCCAGGACGGGGCTGTGCTGGGGGCTGTGTAGGCCGGGCAGCAGGCACGCCCATTAGTTGTGCCACCCGTGCCTCAAGCTGGCGTACCCAAGAACAGCGTCCCAGATCTCCCTACGCACCACAGTCCAGACATTACGAAGGGTGAGTGGATGTTCTCCTCCGGCCACACTTGCAGAGGGGGGATGAGCCCCATCCCCTGCAGCGCTTCCACCTGCAGGTGGTACAGGGCCACCGGAGGAGGGTCCGGCCTGGGCACTACTGCCAGGTGCACTCGCCAGCTGAGGAGGGAGAGGTGGGTCCCCTGGAACCCGCCTTCCCTGTCGTCCTATGTTTTGCATTATGTCATGACAGTTTGGGTTAGTAACGTACAATACCATTCACAATTAGTTGCAACAGCATGCATTAGTATTCCCATTAACCAAACACCCAGATATTCAAACCATTGAACAGCAAGCATAACACATGCATATTTTGAACAGCAATACACAGTCCAACAACATGCAGGGTTGATTGATGGCAACAGGCCATCAGGTTTGGATGTATGAACAGGGCAGATGCATCAACATACATGCAAATATGTATGAACCAACAGGACAAATGTCCAGGGGTGTTAATTGTGATTGCACATACCAATTTCATGTGGAATGGATTATATGTGGTTATAGGGTAGGGTGAAGAAAATTTAATTAACAACTTCAAATACCAATACATATGCTGTACATTTCTAATAGCTGCAGATATATACACACTACAGTTCTGCCTACAGTTTCCTATGTCATAACTACTTCAAGTTGGTGATAGGAATGTTACTGCTACATCAATATACATTTTCATTTTTATTCATACACATTCATATCTGGCTCAGTTCAGCTACATTATCCTGCTACATTTGCTTCATATAGCTATAGACAACTGTGGATGTTTGGTATTTCAGACAACCATACTATCTGCATATTGCAGACTGAGAGCAACATATCCAGATTTTGGGACACACATTCCAGCTGCGGTACCGTTTTCAGCACATGTTACTGTTTGGTTCTGCCTGTCACATTCATTTCATTCTGTACGGACTGCAGTATACTTTATTCAGGAGTTATTACTACTTTATTGGTGGATTCATAACTCTTTCTCACACTCTCTCACTTGTTTTATTTTTACAATTCAGGATGGTACTTAATTCTAGGCTTTATTGACATGTTTTACCTGTAGTTATAACAATCCTTTCCAACAGTCTCACTTCTGTCATGTTTCTGTATTTCAACAGGGATATATTTCACACGTGTTTTACTCAGCTTCTGCAGCTGTACTTTTCAGCCTGATGCAGGTTATGTACTATTATATTACAGGTGGGACATCTTTATTTCAGACTTGTTTAATTTTTATGTTTGGATTACAGGCTGCATCACACTTTTGTAATCAAGCAATACTTGCAAACCCTCTTACACTGTTACTTGCACATTTTATTAATTAGTGACTACACTGCACTCTTTTGCTAACTGTCATACTTATATATTTATTTACAGTTACAGGGAGAGAATTACTGACCTGCCTGGTGGCGCAACTGTGCCAGCCTATTGCCATAGGCTCTACAGTTCACAGAACTGACACCTGCAGCTGTAATATAAATAAAGTAATATTGGAATACACATTTCCATAATATCAGCTAGGTTAATTTCTTACATAAATAATTACATGTAACTTACTCAGTAGTGGGGCGTTGGGCATTTGCCGGGCCTCCTGGATCCAGTGGTTCAGTTGGTCCTGCTTCCGTCTCTTCAGGTCCGCATGGTGGTGACGGACCTGCTCATCAGTCCTTGGATCCCTGTGGCACTGGTGAGATCATGAGCCAACCGGTCCCATGCCTCAGCCCTATATGCTCCCCACAGGACCTGGCCCTACATGAGTTGGGCCTCATGATTGTGGACAAGGAGCCAAACCATATATTTGGACTCCTCAATGCCCCACCTCTGTGCTCGGAAGCAACTACCCTCACCTACACCTGACATTCTGGCTGCAAGTCGGTTCTACAATCGGTTATGCTGTGTATTCCCGCCTATGGGGCTTATATATGCCGTTTTTCCCGCACTTATCTGTGATTGGCCATTTTGGAATTGTATCAGCTTCACAAAACCTGCTTAGTCATGCTCCTCTTTCTATTCATTCCTATATATATGCTATTACTGCATTTCTAAGTGCAACTGTCATGGCTTAGTGGTTCAGTACCTTGACTATGGTGCATGGTATCCTGGGTTCGAATCTGGCCACTGCTTTTTATATTTTATGACTGTCTACACAGGCTAGGAGGTGTGCCTGTGTAAAGGCAGTTTTGTTACAGTTTGCTCAACATTACCCGTCGGTTAGCTTGATGGCGCGGCGTGCAGCTCCGCGCAAACGGGTAACTCTGGTTTACGCGTCATTTGGCTGTCAGCACGCATATTACGCACAGCTCAGCTATGGGCACACAGTTTCAGCCTGTTAAACCGCTGCTCAACCCCGGGCACTCATTTTACACCTGTTAAACCACTGCTCACCTACGGGCACTCATTTTATACCTGTTAAAACACTGCTCACCTACAGGCAGATGTACTCAACTTGTTAGACTGTATCTCAGCTATAGGCACATCTGACATTTTTTTTTATTATCTCCCATTTCTTCAAAATACATGGCCCATTTCATTACATTTTACATAAAATATAATTTTATATGTGTACATATATGTCAGGGACTTGTTTCATGTTTATTTCACTAAAAATAAAAATTGATGTTGTGGGGGCTCGAACCATGACTGCCTGCTCTTCAGCAGATGTCTCTACTGCTACGCTATTGCTTTTTGGCTTACTTTGCATATTTAGTTCTTATATGCTTTTCCACTGACTACTAACTGTGGCTAAGCTATGGGCACGCCTGTGCAAACGAGCGCACTCACGGGCAAACATCTTTACAATTTAAAAAAAAATTATAAGATGTTCATTTCTACATTTTATGTTCGTAGTCTGTGGGGGCATGTGTTGTGTTTATTCACATTTACACGGGCTCTGCCGTGGGGGTTTACTTTCGGGACTTTTACTCTTATGGGGGCGTGTCCGTTTGCAGGGCTCGGCCTACGGACACCCCCCTACTGTCTTCCACGGACCGTGTTAGCCTTAGGTGTGATTCAGCATGCCCTCATGCATATGCATGGCATGCTGACGTCACACCGTTTAACTGCAGCCTCCGTGTAAGCCTTGTAACACTTACACGGAGGCTTCGTGAATCCTGCCCATTATCCTGTTAACAGCAATGTACTTCATCATCTTCACAAACTTGCAAGTTTCCAGTTTTATGTCACACAGCCAAAAAGTAAGAAATGGTTTAAAAAGCTGCAGATTACAGAACACATACTTCCAGGATCATAAAGTTATGTAAGACTTTATATGCACTGTTTAGCTAAGAGCTCAGAAAAGTTTAAATTCATCAGTAAAAGTCATTTGTTTAAACATGTCAGGTAATAGTGCTACAGTTAAGACACCAGTAAATCTTTGGTTTAAAGTTAGAAGAAATTGGGTAAAGCAGTCTAAAAAACTGTGTTCCAGAAATGTGCTTTTAAAGTTAAAGGTTATTAGTTCAGAAATGTAACATCTTTCCAGATGCAAAAAGGTTAAATCACAACAGCACACTGCAACAGACACACTATCTCATGATTTGCAGAATGAGTCAGCTTCTGTCAGTAATTCTGATTTACATTTTTCAAACATCAGTGTAAATGCTACAGCTTATGCAATTCAAAGTATAGAGTTAAGTAGCAATATGGTAAATACAAACATGAGCCAGTGCAAATATTGCACTGAGGGGGATCAAATTTTAACCAGGTTGATAAATGAAATAATATACAGACTTCATTGCAAACTAGTGTTTCAGAGCAAAGTAAAGAAAAAAATACATTCCATAGCTCAAGTTAGTGCTGTTGCTAGATCTATAACAAATAATATTCAGCTTATCTATAAAGGGCATGGCAGTCCAGCACCAATGCAATAAATGAATGAATGTTGTAAAGCAGAACAACATAAACTATAAATGACAAAAAAATAAGCACTGCAGCATTAAGGTACAATAAAAACAGATATTTTGGAAGCAATCCTTCATGCAATACATAATTAACAATACAATTAAATATAAAAATTACCTAATCCCATGATGTTATACAGCCAATACACATTTACAAACAATAAAACAATTATATGAAACACATTTGCTTTAAGGCTGGTTTAAAGAAATTATCTTATTAATATCTGGTAAATGATCAGCATTTAGTACTCTTTCAATTCCAATCTATTGTTCATGTCCCTACCCCTAATATTTTTAAAAGTATTTCCATAACCCCAAAAGTAAAATGATGGTCATTCCCATGATCTTTCTGATGTCGTGCTAAGGAATTAGTCATAATAAAAAACGTAAAAAGCACCACAAAGTCCAGTAATTGTCTCACGGAAGGCAAATTCACCAAAAGAATTTTAATGAACACGCTGACAGGTACAGACTAAGCACAAAAACGCTTTCGCCAAACAATTCGGCTTCATCAGAGTCATACAATAAAATCAACATGAACTTTGATATAAATACAGTATCCACGACTACCATTGGATGAAACAAATACCTCCCCCCTACATATAATTAATTAAATTAAATTAATTATCCCATAAAATACTGTTAAAAACTGTTTAAAATTGTTCACCAGACAAATGCATTTAAAAATGTTTTTTGCTGGGGGGTAAGGATGTTGAACCAATAAATGTGAATACCCCTACATCTGTTAACATTTTTAAAAGGAAAAGTGCATTTATGCCCCCGCTTCATCCGGAAGTTGTAGGATTTGAAAGATTAGTAGAAGCACAGTTAAGGGAGAGGTTGAATAATTTTCAAGTTTTTGAAGATAATTTATCAATGCAAGAAAGAGAGTTTCTAGACTCCCTAAAAAAATCGGGTAATTACAGATATATGAAGCCCGACAAGGGAGGGGGTATAGTAATCATGACAAAAATTGATTACATTTCTGAGATATCTGCACTATTAAATAGAGATGAAACATATGTGGTTGTGTCAAGAAGTGAAATTAATAGGGCATACTCGAAAATTGATGTTTTTCTTTATGATGCTCTCTTTCAAGGTACCATAAATGAAACTGAATATGACTATTTAACAGTTAAATCTCCGAAAATTCCGACGCTGTTCGGTATTCCAAAGGTACATAAAGGGGCTGATAGATTGGAATTTAGGCCCATTGTGTCCGCGAGAGGATCTAAAACTGAAACCTTAGCAGCGTATATTGATATTTCACTTAAACCAATGTTTAATGCTGTTGAACATGTGATCAAGGATTCATGGCACTGTTTAAAAAGGTTCAAGGAGGTAGGGGATGTTGATTGTGAATTTGGGTTTCTCACAATTGATGTTGTGAACCTTTTTTCAGTTATCCCACAGCAGGAAGGTTTAGAAATGTTCTATGAAGCAATGGTTAAAAGTGGGTTATTTAATGGACAAAAAGTCAATCTCTTGTTGGATTTAATGGAAGTGGTATTGAAAAACAATTTTATAGCATTTGAAGGTGACCTTTTCCAACAGGTATTAGGAGTTGCCATGGGGGCAAAATGTGCCCCCTTGTTTGCAAATGCAGTGCTATTGACCTGGGAGAGAGAGCACATTTTTGCCTCCAGTAAATATATGGAGAAAATACTTATGTATAATAGATTTTTAGATGATATACTGATTCTTTGGAAGGGGGACCAAGAATCAGCAAGTGAATTTATTGACTATTTGGGCAAAACAACAAATTTCTTGAAATTTACATTTAATTGGCATAAGGAATTTATTAATTATTTGGATGTATTGATTTGTAAAGGTGAAGGGGGTTTTACAAGTAATATTTACAGGAAGGAGAACTATTCCAACTCTCTGTTACATTTTAACAGTTGTCACCTCTTTCATCAGCGTTAGGGTCTGATTAATGCCCAAATGGTTAGAACCTCTAGATTGGTCAGTCAAGAGGTAGTTTTTAAGGAGGAAATGTTTAAACTTGTAGGTATGTTTCTTGACCGTGGCTACCCTCTGAAGCTTTTACTTAGTGTGAAAAGAGATGTACTCAGAGAAAGAGGAGGTAAATTTGCTCCGATACTACTGGGAGGGGTGACTTCAAGAGACGAGCAGGAAGCTGTAAAGGCAGATTTAGCAGGGAGTGTATGTTTAGTGGTGAAATTTAACTACATAACACCTGAAATTATTGAAACGGTGAAGGGAGCATGGAACCTCTCCTTTAGTGATGAGGTCAAAAAGATTTTGGGTAAAGGACCTAATGTTGTATACAGTAGAGGAGAGAATTTGAAAGGAATTTTAGAAAAGAAAAACATAAAAAATTATAGGTCCAGTATGAAAAAGTGTGGATTTTGTAGGTGGTGTAGGTATGTGAACGAAGGTTCATATGTCTGTGTTGGAGGGTATAAATACACCATACCATGCCCTGGACAATGTAATTGTTGTACTAAAAATCTTGTGTATTTAGCTTCTTGTTCCTCCTGTGATGCCTACTATGTAGGCAAAACTATTAGGAGGCTTCGGGATAGGATTGCTGAACATCTGAGGTCAATTAGAAAGAAAGATTTGCACAATGCACTTTATCTGCACAGTACAAAATGTATGGATTTTAAAAAATTTTTGTTTTTTGTCATTGGTCGTGTGATGGACTGCGGGGAAGGTGGAGATGTGGTTAACAGGGTGGGGGCATTGGAGACAGAATGGCAAATTAGATTAGATGCCTGTAGGCCCCCAGGTCTAAATGACCACATCTCTATAAAACCTATGTTAAAACTTAGATCTCAGCAGATTTAATGGTAAACATGATTAAACTTTTTAATTAAGGGTGTAAATGTGGACATCTATAGATTAATTATTATTATTCATTTGGTTGTTGTATTTATTGTATAATATTTAGTTTTACAACATGTTTAACAACTAACAAATATATTTAAGTAGAATAGTACGGTAGGTAGTGTTTTAAGAAATGTTATTTAGAAAGACAGTTTTTTATGTTTAAATGTATCACTAAGTCAGTATTATTAAGGTTTTTAACAGTTTTTAACAGTATTTTATGGGATAATTAATTTAATTTAATTAATTATATGTAGGGGGGAGGTATTTGTTTCATCCAATGGTAGTCGTGGATACTGTATTTATATCAAAGTTCATATTGATTTTATTGTATGACACTGATGAAGCCGAATTGTTTGGCGAAAGCGTTTTTGTGGTTAGTCTGTACCTGTCAGCGTGTTCATTAAAATTCTTTTGGTGAATTTGCCTTCCGTGAGACAATTACTGGACTTTGTGGTGCTTTTTACGTTTTTTATTGAAATCTGCCCTGGTGGGTGTGTTTTCTTTTAATTAGTCATAATACCTCTTCTCATTTCTGATCTACCTTTCACTATTCTTTCTTTCAAATTTCAAGTTGACTTTCCATTATAAAAACTAGGACATTTTTTACATGTTGCTAAATAGACAATATTAGTAGAGCTACAATTAGTAACAGGAACACATATACTGTTTGAAACTAACAGGATATGTAAAACATGTAAAACACATCCGAGTTTTTTTATTGGAAAGTTAACTCATCAAGGTAATTAAAAGAAGACTTTCATTCCATCCTCATTTAAGTTGTTTCCAGTTAAATGCAATCTATTAGAGTCTTTTCAATTCTTTCATTGTTGAAAAAGACAAAGATGCTGAAATAGGAAAATGGATTTTCTGGAAATGTTTTAAGAGGTTTATCACTATGCAATAGTCCATTATATGCAGGCTTGGAAATCAGAAAATCACCAAGAATTGTCATGCCACCTATGCCATTTAAGTATATGTCATTGCCAAAACAAATTAAAATACATCTGATACATATTTTAGGGCTACTAGACTTATTCAGGACTATTCAATCAGTAATAATGTTGTCCCTTATGTTCTTTTTAACAGATTTAATAGTAGATAATAATTGTGATAATTAGAGTTTGATTACCATCCCTACAACAAGAGGAGATTACTAGTGGTGGGAATGAGTTGGGGGAGATTACTAGGGGTGGCAAATGAGTTGGGGGCTATGCTCATTTGCTTCTCACAGAGGTAGGAGGAGGCATGCGTCCATTGCCATATGCTAGGACAGTAGTCTCCCTTGTGGAGAGTAGAGTAACCACAAAAACTGACTGCTCCAAAGAGAAGCAGGTCATCTGTGGACTTACATCACCTGAGAAGTGAGTAACAGCCCTGCAGTACACCCACTACATGCTACATGAAGAAAAGCTATGTGGATATCCACAGGGAGTTACAGTTTATCCATAACATACTGAACACTGCAGAGGGCAACACCACTTCTTGTACCCAAATGTCAGCTTAAGGAGAATGAATGCAGCAACCTTGTCATCACAATAAACAAAACAAAACATGCTGGACGGATAGGTTCCTGACCCAGAGACTTCCCAGACTCTGGAATAGACTGCCCATACATGTCAAGCAGAGCGCCTCTTTGGCCCTCTTCAAAAGGAACCTTGACGAATGGATGGGAGAAAGGAAATTCACCCTGGGGATCATGTCAGTCGTCCTGCTAGACAGGGGTCCAGGGAAGTAAATAGTGTGGGAAGAAATAGCCAGGGAATTGTTATGGCTAGGCTTGTATTGGCCCTAGGGCCGTTAGCCTAGTACCTACCTATGAACCTATGAACCTATAAGATAGCCGAGGGGAAGCTTGATGGTAAAAGGGTGAGGCCAGCCCAATAAACAAATAAATAAAATAGAATATAGCATTTGCAGCTACAAATTACAGCACCCAATCAGAATATATGAACAACAGGAATATTATGCTACATTTCATTTATCTGTGATCACCAGAAGTTAAGCCCAGCTGGTTTTGAATGACATTTAGCCAATGCATAACATTTTACTGGTGATTCTATTTTCTCTATTTCCAGCAACAGACAATACCATTTTGATTCTTTAGAAGATGAATACTTTCCCATGATGGCATAAATAACAGAAGAGCATTTTCAGATATAGCTTATCATTAATAGCTGAACATGAACTGTAACTTCAACAATATTGTGAATATTTTATGAAATTCTTTATACTCCATTTGTTGTTAGTTTGCTTGAAGAATTTCATGACTAAAAATACTGCAGTGTGTTGTGCCGAAGTAAAAAAATAATGTGACCAAAATATGCTAGTTTTTGTATTTTGTTCATTGATGTATGTCTATCTCGTGTGTGTGTGTGTGTGTGTGTGTGTGTGTGTGTGTGTGAGACTGCGTGCATGTGCATTTCTGTGTGTGTGTGTGTGTGTGTGTGTGTGTGTGTGTGTGTGTCTGTGTGTGAGACCTGCTACAGTGAGTCCCAAAACACAGAGACTGAATGGCTGAAAGAATGGACTTAAATACATTAATTGTGGGATGCCATTTTTCACAATATTCCTATTTTCCAGACGTAATCTTGGAGTTGTTAAATGTAAGTTCGGGTGGGGGATTTGAGTCCTTGCAAAATAAAGTTATAAGGAGAAGAGAGATTTTTCATATTTGCTCTTCTGCTATGTTTTCGCTCTTTTTTTTCTGCACTGCACATTTATAGTGTGACATTTCAATAGGAAGTCTCTCTCTCTCTCTCTCTCTCTATATATATATATATATATATATATATATATATATATATATAATATTATAATGTTGACATAGCATTGTACACCAATGAACTATTCTAACTGCAGATGTTCGAATAGTTCATATGTGGGCAAGCTACATAATCAAATGTTACATATGCGAATGTACTGTGCATTCGCAAATATGAACATTCGATTATGTACAGGGATTGTGGTACAGTGCGATAAGGGGAATACATCCCTTTACTCACTGTAGTGCAATCTTGCAGTTGGAATATATAGTTGGGGGGTTGGGGTTGCAGCTCCTCTGCATAAATGGGATGTTAGGTGTACTAGTTAGGGAGTTATGGCAAGGGTGGAATTGCTGTTAAGTGACATAAAATGTCACATTCGACATTTGTGGCATTAACAGCTATTTTTTTACATTAGGGCCATTAGGTAATGTGTACTTTCGGCAAAATAGTTCGCTGTTAAGTACTGTTTTTTTTTTTTAAACTTTGATATTTTAATAGTAAACTATATATATATATATATATATATGGGTCTACTTCGGGAGACCGAACCGACGATTCGCCGACACGCGGGAAGAGGAGACTAAACGACCGACAGATAGGTTTACCGACTGGGAGATTCGCCGACAGCGGAAAGACCGACAAGGGAAATGTGCGATCGTTACATGATGAGTGTAAAGTTACGGAGTTAGGAGCGGTCAGGTAAGTGTGCGAAATTGTGGGATGTCGGGTTAGGCTGTGGGACAGGTGAGTGTGTGTTTGTGTCGGAGGTAGGGTTGGTTAGGTAAGTGTGTGATAGTGAGGGACTGTAGTTTTGGGACGGGTTAAGTGAGTTAGGGTTAGGGTGCAGGTAGGTGAAGTGTGCGATGGTGTCGGTGCTTGGGTTAGGGTGGGTAAGTGAGTTAGGGTTAGGGTGCAGGTAGGTGAAGTGTGCGATGGTGTCGGTGCTTGGGTTAGGGGTGGGTAAGTGAGTTAGGGTTAGGGTGCAGGTGAAGTGTGGGATGGTGTCGGTGCTTGGGTTAGGGGTGGGTAAGTGAGTTAGGGTTAGGGTGCAGGTAGGTGAAGTGTGCGATAGTGTCGGACGTTAGGGTTAGGGTTTAGGTTTAGGTTAGTGGATGTGTTGTTGTGTGCTTGTGTATTTGGCGTATTTTGTGTCGGTGTTTTGTTGTTCGGTATGTTGCGTGTCGGTGTGGTGTGTTGTCGGTTGTTTGGGGTCGGGATGTGTGTTGGTGATTCAGATTCGGTGTATGAAAGTAGACCCATATATATATATATATTTATATATATATATATATATATATATATATATATATATATATATATATATATATATATATATATATATATATATATATATATATATATATATATATATATATATATATATATATATATATATATATATATATATATATATGAGTCTACTTTACAAGACCGAAATTCCACATACCCGACTTTCGTAATGCTGAGACAAAAAACCTGAAAACCCCATATCACCAACTTCCAGGAACACAGACTTTCCACTCCAGGTAGGTAACCACTTGGCCAACGTAAAAAATAAATGAAAATGGAAACAAAGTAAACCCACCCACATGCGAGCACGTGTGTGTGTGTGTGTGTGTGTGTGTGTGTGTGTGTGTGTGTGTGTGTGTGTGTGTGTGTGTGTGTGTGTGTGTGTATATGGGTGCATTGCTTTTTATCAAATAATCATTTCATTAAAACTTAAATCACTGAAAACAATTAATTGAAAACACTTATCAGTGAAAACTCATTTTATCAAATCACAATTCACTGAAAACTGTAAAAGTATATATATATATATATATATATATATATATATATATATATATATATATATATATATATATATATATATAAATATATATATATACATATATATATATATATATATATATATATATATATATATATATATACATATATATATGTATATATATATATATATATATATATATATATATATATATATATATATATACTATACGATGCTGTAGTTTTTGGGGCATAGGAGTCTTTAGAGATATTTGTTTGCAAAACTGTATGTAAAGTGGTAATGGCTGCTATATTGTTGTACCCCCAGTTTTGTAGAGGTTTGTGTTTGTGTGCCAAAACTGATTCACTGTGCGTTGATTTTCTTTCTTTTCTAATTTTATATATATATATATATATATATATATATATATATATATATATATAAATCTCACACACACACACACACACACACACACACACACACACACACACACACACATATATATATATATATCACACACTTTTCCCTCAGGCCAATAAATGAGTGCAATGCCCCTTTGGTATGTACCTTTCCACGCACATGCAGCAATTGGAGAGACCACAAAGGCTCCTCACATGGTAAATTCAAGGTCTTCAGCATCTGTCCTATAAAGATCCAAAAAGTACACGTAAAGTATCAAACTGAAACCAAAATCAAACGGCAACCTCGGAAAGACCAATAAGCGTACAAATTCACTAAATACTTCCAAGCGGAACACATTTATTAATAAAAATAATAAAAATACAAACTGGATGTTAAGCACTTTCACTCATAAAACAGAGCTTCATCAGAACATCCTTCATTGATGAAAAACATTATTTAAATACAAGTATTGGCGCCAAAACTATACTCTACTGTTCCTTCCTTAAAGAAATACAACAGCATTTCATGACTTCTTTGTATTTCACTACATAAATATTGTGCGTACAACAGCCTAATAAAATAATGACTATGTTAAGTTGAGAATAACTTGTTGATAATAAAAAAAATATATAAAAAATGTATATATAAATATATATGCCAAGGAAATGAAATATGCTAGTAAACAATCCAGACTTAAATTACTTGATGTGTGTAACATAGCAATTTTACCATTAATAATTAATTCAACCTATACTGTACAAATATGTCTATATTTATTGTGTTATAATAACATAAAAATAACATAAAAATTAAATAACGTTTAAATACTAATATATATATATATATATATATATATATATATATGAATCTGTAAATAAATATATATATAAATATGCCTAAATTAAAATATGAGGTAATTAGAACAATTGATCAATTACAATTATCTGATATCCCATTCGAGAATGGGTTTGCAAGAAATAAATTCATTTAAACCTGGGGGGTTTACTGCATTAAGATAAAGCTGCCACCAAACTTCCTTGAAACTTAGTAGTTTCTTTGGATCCCCACCTTTGGGATTGTTATGAATTATATCCAAAATCCCAAATTTGAACTCATGTTCAGTCCCCATCTTTTCCACATGCCTATATAATGTATTATTACCATGGTTTCTGGATACACTATAAATGTGGTCATACATTCTCTTTTTGAAATTTCTTTCTGTTTTTCCCACATAATAGCTGGGGCATGCTCCACATTTGGTGATATAAATCACCATTCTAGTGTTGCATATCCCATTTTTCTACTTTATAATTGTACTATAATTGTTGAAGATGCTTAGTTTGTGTGCCTCCAAAATATATTTGCACTGGTTGCACTTGCCACACTTTCTTGTACCCTCAAACATGTGGTTCCTCCTTTGATTCCTAAAATTCCACTGGTCATAGTTATTATGTTCAAGGAGTTTCCTAATATTATCTCCCATTTTATATACCACCCCTGGTCTTTTTCCTACTACTTTCTCCAAATTGGTTTCAGAATCTACTACGAACCAAAATCTATTAATAATTTCCACAATTTTATCGGACATTGGATTATATGTTAAAATAAATGATGTTTGATGTATACTACAATCATTTTTCAAAAAAGTGGAATTTAATTCCTTCTTACTAACCAATCCAGATCCTAATAGGGGTTTGTATTTCAAACCCCATTCGTTTACCACATATTTTCCTATCTTGTTCAACATGGACGGGGGATAGCCCCTGTCACTAAACAGTTTTGTAATAAATTTGATTTCTTCCTGCATGACCTGTGGATCAGAGGTCATGTGAGCGGCACGGATGCATTGTCCCTTAAAAATGTTCTGTTTCAATTTAGAAGGATGAAAACTATCATATGCCAAATAATCATTGGAAAATGTATTTTTCCTATGTATTCTAGATTGAAGATTGTCATTGTGCACATATATGTAAGTATCCAAATAGGCTATTCCCTCATTACTCATATTATATGTGAATTTCAAAAAACTACTACTCTTGTTGAGAAATTCAATAAAGGTGTCCAATTCTACGTTGGAACCCTCCCATAAAATATAAATGTCGTCCAGGAACCTTGAGTAATGAAGGATTTTACTAAAATGTGTGCTGGGGAATAAATAAGATTCCTCCCAATCAACCATAACCAAATTGGCAAAAATGGGAGCACAAGCTGCTCCCATTGCTACACCTCTTGTCTGTTTAAAATGTTCTCCTTCGAAGTCTATAAATGTATTATCCAGAACCATAGTCATAAGTTCCATTATGAGACAAATCTCATCCCATGTCAAGCTCATATATTTGTTTATACTATTACAAAACGCTTCCAATCCTTCATTTTTAGGAATACTGGAGAACAAATCGATCACATCAATAGTGACGAAGAAATAATCCTTCTTCCATTTGTTCACAGGGTATTTACTTAAAAATTCCCAGGAATCTTTCACAATATAAGGGATGTTGTTGTATACTGACTTGAGTTTGATATCTATATATTTCCCTATGAAGTATGTTTAGAATATTTGCCTGACACAATGGGTCGAAATGGGGGGTCAAAAGTGCTCTTATGAATTTTAGGTATTCCTATAAAACTGGCCAAAGATGGAAACTTGACTTTGAGATAGTCGTATACTATGTTAGATATTCTTCCATCTATCAGGAATTCTTCTAGATAAGAATCAATTCTTCGATGAAAAATGTTCACTTCATTGATTGAAATAGATTCATAATTCCCTGAATCATGAAGTATTTCATACATTTTCATAATGTATTGAATCTTGTTGTAAATGACCACCCCACCCCCTTTGTCAGGCTTCATAACTCTGACCTTAGAATTGGACTTTAAAGCATCCAGTGTTTCTCTCTCCTGGTCAGTTAAATTGTTATCAACCTCAAACATCTTTCTATTTTGGTGTAAAGTGTACATTTCTTTAGCCACAATCTTCTCATAAACATCTACTCTAGAGTGGTATGGAGGTATAAATGTACTTTTACTTTTGAAATCACCATCCTTAATCTGGTTGTCACCTCCCTCTTTGTTAAAATTTTCATTTAAAACTGGTTTATTATTAAAAAATATACTTAAATTAATTTTCCTTGTGAACTTTTTCAGCTCACATAAACAATCAACTAAGTTGAACCTGGGAGTGGGAATAAATTTCATCCCTTTAGCTAGCAGCTTAAAATAGCTGCAATAAATTTCCAAATTCGTAAAATTATATATTTTAAAGTTGTCATAAGTGTATATATTATCTTCCACTATAATATCTTTGTTGTTATTTCTCTCTATATCAGTTAGGAAATCACGGGGTGAATCTCGTTCTGTTAATGAATGTTCCATTTCTCCCCCCCCCCCAATTTATTTTGTGATTTCTCCCATACCATCCCTGCTGCTTCCCATCTGGATTCGAATATGGTTGGCCCTGTATGTTCCGTTCCATATGAAAATGGGGCCCTTCAGAATTATGTTCTGTTCTACCATATACTTTATTGTTCTCATAATAATTGTCCCTACCCTGTGTCCTGTTCCTGTCATATTCTGACCAAATATATGCTTCACCCTTTTTGTATTGCTCTATGTCCCTAATCAATTTTTTTCTTTTTCCTTTCCTTTATGTTGATTATCCACTTCTCAGCTAACCTGAATTGTTTAGAATATAGCTGTTCCCATTCTTTGAACAGTAAATCATTTGAAATATTCAAATCCAATGCCTCTGCTTCCTGAATCAAACAACTTAATTTAGCATCATTATACTCGATGAAAATATTTAAAAATTTCAATCCACACTCATGAAAGAATTTGTTAAAATCAGATATAGAATTTTCATCTAAAACAATACCCATAGGTTTTTTAAAAAACCTTAAACCTTGTGGCACAATCTTCATTTCGACGCATTTCTGCAAATACACGTTATCAATTTTCAAACCATTAATTTGTTTTAACATTTTCCCTAAAGCAAAAATAATTTCTTTCAAACTGCCTAAAGATTTATTAGGCAAAACTTTGCTTGTTTTGGTAAAATTATCCGTATCCATATGATGACAAACATTCAGAAATTTGTTCAAACACTGTCCCTTAATGTTGGTTGTTCCACTAGCCCTATCATCCTTGTGTGAACCATTCCCTTTGCTATGTACTGAATTCACCATCATGGACGAATAAGTCTTGACAGGAGGTAACCGTTTGGATTTAATCCCTATACGGTAAGCCTCTTCATCAATGTCATATATCGAGAAGTCAAAAGACAAGTCAGGTAAATTAATCCTACTGTTATTGTAGGATTCTATTATGTTTAAGTCTGTACACGTCTCGTTATTATTCCCATGTAGCCCTGAATCCTGTCCATTAGGAATGTTAAAGCTTTCCTCCAAAGAATTATGTCCCTTAGATCTATGTAGTTGATTGACATCCACATTGTTGTCACAAACATAGCTGGAATTGTTGGTAACAGTAACTTGTTTGTCCTTGGCTGGTTTACTATTTGCGTCCGCCGACGCCAATACCTCGGCTGGAATACTGTTAGATGCTTGATGCTCGTTATGTAAAATAACATCCGACTCATGATCCTTGGTCTGTGGCCCTTTAACAACAATCTCCGTATCTCTCCCTACCAATGTGGGGTACCTCTGAGCGAATCCTTGAAGAATGCGAACAGTTCATGTATTTCTCCCTTCAAAACGGCTATTTCGCCTCTTAACTCAAGAAGTTCCGCCTTCACATCCGGGCTATTAGGAGGTGATGTAACGCCGGTCTCATCCATGGTGGCCGAATAACAACTTAATCCAAAAAGTACACGTAAAGTATCAAACTGAAACCAAAATCAAACGGCAACCTCGGAAAGACCAATAAGCATACAAATTCACTAAATACTTCCAAGCGGAACACATTTATTAATAAAAATAATAAAAATACAAACTGGATGTTAAGCACTTTCACTCATAAA
The DNA here is from genome assembly GCF_019279795.1 of Protopterus annectens. NCBI lineage: Eukaryota > Metazoa > Chordata > Ceratodontiformes > Protopteridae > Protopterus > Protopterus annectens. The sequence goes on from NC_056730.1 coordinate 1,036,468,201, forward strand.
ACAGAGCTTCATCAGAACATCCTTAATTGATGAAAAACATTATTTAAATACAAGTATTGGCACCAAAACTATACTCTACTGTTCCTTCCTTAAAGAAATACAACAGCATTTCATGACTTCTTCGTATTTCACTACATAAATATTGTGCGTACAACAGCCTAATAAAATAATGACTATGTTAAGTTGAGAATAACTTGTTGATAATATAAAAAATATAAAAAATATATAAAAAATGTAATATATATGCCAAGGAAATGAAATATGCTAGTAAACAATCCAGACTTAAATTACTTGATGTGTGTAACATAACAATTTTACCATTAATAATTAATTCAACCTATTACTGTACTAATATGTCTATATTTATTGTGTTATAATAACATAAAAATAACTTAAAAATTAAATAACGTTTAAATACTAATATATATATATATATATATATATATATATATATATATATATATATATATATATGAATTTGTAAATAAATATGATTCTTATCTAGAAGAATTCCTGATAGATGGAAGAATATCTAACATAGTATATGACTATCTCAAAGTCAAGTTTCCATCTTTGGCCAGTTTTATAGGAATACCTAAAATTCATAAGAGCACTTTTGACCCCCCATTTTGACCCATTGTGTCAGGCAAATATTCTAAAACATACTTCATAGGGAAATATATAGATATCAAACTCAAGTCAGTATACAACAACATCCCTTATATGGTGAAAGATTCCTGGGAATTTTTAAGTAAATACCCTGTGAACAAATGGAAGAAGGATTATTTCTTCGTCACTATTGATGTGATCGATTTGTTCTCCAGTATTCCTAAAAATGAAGGATTGGAAGCGTTTTGTAATAGTATAAACAAATATATGAGCTTGACATGGGATGAGATTTGTCTCATAATGGAACTTATGACCATGGTTCTGGATAATAATTTTATAGACTTCAAAGGAGAACATTTTAAACAGACAAGAGGTGTAGCAATGGGAGCAGCTTGTGCTCCCATTTTTGCCAATTTGGTTATGGTTGATTGGGAGGAATCTTATTTATTCCCCAGCACACATTTTAGTAAAATCCTTCATTACTCAAGGTTCCTGGACGACATTTATATTTTATGGGGGGGTTCCAACGTAGAATTGGACACCTTTATTGAATTTCTCAACAAGAGTAGTAGTTTTTTGAAATTCACATATAATATGCGTAATGAGGGAATAGCCTATTTGGATACTTACATATATGTGCACAATGACAATCTTCAATCTAGAATACATAGGAAAAAGACATTTTCCAATGATTATTTGGCATATGATAGTTTTCATCCTTCTAAATTGAAACAGAACATTTTTAAGGGACAATGCATCCGTGCCGCTCGCATGACCTCTGATCCACAGGTCATGCAGGAAGAAATCAAATTTATTACAAAACTGTTTAGTGACAGGGGCTATCCCCCGTCCATGTTGAACAAGATAGGAAAATATGTGGTAAACGAATGGGGTTTGAAATACAAACCCCTATTAGGATCTGGATTGGTTAGTAAGAAGGAATTAAATTCCACTTTTTTTGAAAAATGATTGTAGTATACATCAAAAATCATTTATTTTAACATATAATCCAATGTTCGATAAAATTGTGGAAATTATTAATAGATTTTGGTTCGTAGTAGATTCTGAAACCAATTTGGAGAAAGTAGTAGGAAAAAGACCAGGGGTGGTATATAAAATGGGAGATAATATTAGGAAACTCCTTGAACATAATAACTATGACCAGTGGAATTTTAGGAATCAAAGGAGGAACCACATGTTTGAGGGTACAAGGAAGTGTGGCAAGTGCAACCAGTGCAAATATATTTTGGAGGCACACAAACTAAGCATTTTCAACAATTATAGTACAATTATAAAGTTGAAAAATGGGAATTGCAACACTAGAATGGTGATTTATATCGCCAAATGTGGAGCATGCCCCAGCTATTATGTGGGAAAAACAGAAAGAAATTTCAAAAAGAGAATTTATGACCACATTTATAGTGTATCCAGAAACCATGGTAATAATGCATTATATAGGCATGTGGAAAAGATGGGGACTGAACATGAGTTCAAATTTGGGATTTTGGATATAATTCATAACAATCCCAAAGGTGGGGATCCAAAGAAACTTCTAAGTTTCAAGGAAGTTTGGTGGCAGCTTTATCTTAATGCAGTAAACCCCCCAGGTTTAAATTAATTTATTTCTTGTAAACCCATTCTCGAATGGGATATCAGATAATTGTAATTGATCAATTGTTCTAATTACCTCATATTTTAATTTAGGCATATTTATATATATATATTTATTTACAGATTCATATATATATATATATATATATATATATATATATATATATATATTATTATTTAAACGTTAATTTTTATGTTATTTTTATGTTATTATAACACAATAAATATAGACATATTAGTACAGTAATAGGTTGAATTAATTATTAATGGTAAAATTGTTATGTTACACACATCAAGTAATTTAAGTCTGGATTGTTTACTAGCATATTTCATTTCCTTGGCATATATATTTATATATACATTTTTATATATTTTTATATTTTTTATATTATCAACAAGTTATTCTCAACTTAACATAATCATTATTTTATTAGGCTGTTGTACGCACAATATTTATGTAGTGAAATACGAAGAAGTCATGAAATGCTGTTGTATTTCTTTAAGGAAGGAACAGTAGAGTATAGTTTTGGCGCCAATACTTGTATTTAAATAATGTTTTTCATCAATGAAGGATGTTCTGATGAAGCTCTGTTTTATGAGTGAAAGCGCTTAACATCCAGTTTGTATTTTTATTATTTTTATTAATAAATGTGTTCCGCTTGGAAGTATTTAGTGACTTTGTACACTTATTGGTCTTTCCGAGGTTGCCGTTTGATTTTTGTCCTATAAAGATCGTCTGAAATCACTGTCACTTTATTCTGTTTCATACAGACTACTAAGAGGTGATCTCTGCCTTGCATATAAGGCAATCTTTGACCATGATTTATTGGAAATGCTGCATATCCATAAGTCAAATGGCTTACTGGTTACTTGCTCTAATGGCCTTAGCCTGTTACATGACATTAATAGAACCTGCTGGAGGGATAGATTTGTCTCCAAGAGGCTACCACACCTTTGGAACAGACTCCCACTTCATGGCAAGCAGAGCACCTCATTGGCCCTCTTCAAACACAATCTGGATGATTAGATGGGTAACTTTAAATTCACCCCAGGGGTTCCAAGTATATCCCTCTTGGGCAGGGGTGATAGGTTGTGGAAATAAGGGCAAAACTTGACTAGGCTTGTAAGGGCCCTAAGGTCATTAGCCTATGATCCTATATATGTGTGTGTGTGTGTGTGTGTGTGTGTGTGTGTGTGTGTGTGTGTGTGTGTGTGTGTGTGTGTGTGTGCGTGTGTATATATATATATATATATATATATATATATATATATATATATATATATATATATATATATATATATACATACACAAGATAAGGCAGACATCAATGAACAAAATACTAAAACTAATATACATGCTTACACAAAAGCACTTCTGTGTTTGTTTATATACACATATACAAAACACATTTCTGGGCCTGTTGCACTAAGCTGACAAAAAGAAATGACACAAACATGTTAGATGGAAAATTACATGAAGAATGGAATATTAAGACTACTTAAAAGAAAGATTTTGTGGCATTTACTTTGCAAGTGCTAACTTGTATATTATATACTCACACTGTGAGATCAGACTTTCTAATTACAGTATATTATTTGCAGTCAGAATCATTGTATCTCTCTCTGTTTGTTTCTATTTTTTCACCATTCTGAATCCACTCCTGAATTACACTAACCATTTTGAGGGGTAAGTGGGATAAATTCTGGAAGTTATTGGCATGGATTTAATGGTGGCATATATCTTGTGCTATATATTGAAGCAAAGGTGTAGTGCAGAATAGTCATAAATAGCCAATTAGGTATAGAGTAGGCAGAAAAATGTAGATGAAGCAAAAAGGAAATAACATAAGCAAAGCAGACTGATATAGCAAAGAATGCATAAAGAAGATCAAGGGAGAACTCTCATATCTCACTGAGCAAACTCATTAGAATACATTGGATTGCTTCAGCCAGTAGCAAAAGCAACTACCAGTAATGTCAGACTGCTGCTGTGTTTTATAAAAAAAAAAAAAAATATATATATATATATATATAGAGAGAGAGAGAGAGAGAGAGAGAGATAGACAGAGAGAGAGAGAGAGCAGATGTGAAAGACCAATCAGCAGGTGCCCAATAAGGAGGACACCTTATTGATTCCACAAAAGGAATTAAAGATGGGTGCAAGAACAAAAGAAAAGTGGCATCAGAATCAGAAGCACATACAGCAGGAACACAGTAAGATAAAACATGGTGGGGCATGTATTGTTTTGTGGGAAAAGACTCCATTTTATGTATCTCATTACAGACAGGGAATGCCTCCAGGTGCCTCTTCAATTACATCCTAGTGATGCCTCTAGGAATCACCTATTGTTTCTTTGTATTTACATTAATAATTCCAAAACCATGTTACATACAAAGTAGCAAAATATTTTATTCTAAATCTTACACAATGCCAAACATAATGGTATTGATATTTGACCTCTGGCTAGAGCAGGTAAAAAATAAATTAATTGTTCTTTATAATATTTATTTGCATTGCCATAAATGTCATGTTTTTCTAAATATCTCAGCAACCAAGCAGTGCAAACAGAATGGCTTAGCCTAATATGAAAGCACTCAGTTTGGAGATAAAAATGTGGCTGGCAGTATGTATAACTTGAGCAGTTGCTGAGATATTGTAAGTTGTTTAGAAAACATTACAAACTTAATAGTTATGTTCACTGTGACTTATAAAATTCAGCTTCAGACCTAGATCCTAATGAATACTATCATTATAAAAATAGCTTGTGCTACAGAGTTTGTCATTTATATTTCTTCAGTAACTCATATACTTGAATAGATATGAACATTTACTTGAAATGTGAGGACACATTTTCACCATTGGAAGTTATTGTGGAAACTTCCAGAGCTTCCATGGAGGAAATGAGGTATATGAAAGGGGCAGAGAAGGGAAGGAGTTAGTAGCATGAAGGGATAAATACATATAAAAAAATACAGACAGGTGAATGCCGATACACAAACATGGAAGCCAAGGGATACACATAAGTGGACAAATAATGGGTAAACAGATGAATGAGGAGAGGCTGGGATGCAGGTAGCATGCCAGCTGCCTTCTGGCCCAGAGGAACTTTTCTGGAAGCATAAGGTGGTGGTCCTGGGTCTGTTTAGCCAGTGGCATGGGCCATACTCACCTCAGATGGTTTATAGTCAAGCAAGTAGTAACAGCAGCAGGAGTTGATGCAGGGCAAGTCCATTTGCCTTCATCCACTCAACTGCAACATCCAATATATGCTGTAGCTTTAACACAACTAGGACATGTGACTGCGGGATATGAGCTATGACACTCTCACCCTACTCACCCATTTCAGCTGCAGCAGTATCCCTGGTGGTATCAAATGTAAACTGATATGCCCATGGCATAGGTCAGCCATATTGACCTGTATAAGGAAGACACAAATGGAAGGGTGTCATTAGTGAGGATGATATGTAGCCGGTGCACCACACCTAGTACTAGTACAGACACAAGATGCCAAAAACAGTACCTTTAGTCTGTGCTGTGCTCTGTAGCAGCAAACAGCACCTCCCCCTCACTTTCACTCTCTGCTAATGTTGAAAGTCAGTATTGACATACAACCCATCATCCTTGGAATCAGAATTTGACCTGGCTAGGTATACACTAGGTATAGACTCTTATATTCCTGGTTTAGACACAGGCGGTGTTGTATTGGTGGTGGCCATGTTTTGTGGGATATCTAAGGGCATCTTCAGCAAAGCCTCTGGCTTGTATCATGCAAATATCTCTCAACCGTCCAGATTTTTCTCTCATATTTTTGGTCTATTCTTCATAAAATTTGTGGTTTTCTGGCAAGTCACTGGTATGATCTAAGGATTAAAGTCACTAAATAATGGCATACATTTGAGTTTCAGACCACATCCTTCAGAAAATATATGTTAACACAAAACCCTGTTACTCTAGCAACTTTCTAAGATTATAACATTAATATCTAAAATCTATTCCTATTTTTGGGCATTTGTCCCCCCCCCCCTCATTTTGTCAGGCTTTGTCCATATTTCTCGTGCTAAGAAGTTGAGAGATATGATTCCGCATCACCTGCAACACACTGAGTAAATCTGGAGCAATGCAGATGTGGGAGGATATCATATGAGTATATAACTGGATATAGCTTTCAATAAGTGAGTATACTGGTGCACCTGTAATTACCTACAAGATGGCTCTGTGGCATGTTACCATGCAGGAAACTGTGATAAAGAAGACGCATTTGCCATATGTGGGAATCATGGGGCATTCAGGTCAAACAACACCTGTGTAATATCTCTATCTACTCTAATGCAGTCCAGCATCCCATTGTCTTTCAGCTGTCATAATATCACACGTTAGCAGTATTAATTTTTTGGCATGCACAGCCATATCACACACCTGGGTCATGCCTAGCCATGTAAAATAAATACTACTGCAGAATAGACCACACTACTCCTAGCATTATTTCATTTGTACCACTATAGCGTTTAGAGAGCTATTTTTCGTTCATGCTCATATACAAGAACCTCTTCCTCTGTAATGACTATGAACCACAGACTGCTTTCCATGATGGTCAATTCATATTATATACTCACTTGATTGCATTCCTTCATCTGCCTGCTATTAAACGGTGATTTACTTTTTACCATATTGCTTTCTAGTGCTGTGTAGCTATGTGAATCACAGCCTAGCTGTGCATTCTAGAATTAAATAAAATGATGCAGTTGACACTGCAGTTTGATTTATTTTAACTCTACATCTTGGTTATAGATATCTTCAGCATATTTAGGATTAGTAATACATGTTTTTTGCTTAAACAGCATTGTAAGGCATGTAATTCCTTAGCTGACAAAAAATAATCAGCAGATTCCTGGATTCATAAGTTCATAGGTTCATAGGTTGGTACTAGGCTATTGGCCCTAGGGCCTATACAAGCCTAGCCATAACAATTCCCTGGATATTTCTTCCCATAGTATTTACTTCCCTGAACCCCTGTCTAGCAGGGCAAATGACGTGATCCCTGGGGTGAATTTCTTATCTCCCATCCAATCATCAAGGTTCCTTTTGAAGAGGGCCAAAGAGGCGCCCTGCTTGACATGTATGGGCAGTCTATTCCAGAGTCTGGGGAGTCTCTGGGTTAGGAACCTATCCCTCTAGCATATTTCATTGTGATGACAAGGTTTAGATCCCTGGAGTGTGTGTCTCTGAGGGATTGGGATTTCTTTAAGTGTAGCATGTCCAATAGCTTTGGGTTTGACATGGCCTTATATGTTAAGCAGAGATCGCCTCTGAGTAGGCAATATGTGACAGAGTATAGGTGAAGTATTTTTAGACAGTCAGCATAGGACATCTGCTTTAGACCTGTGACTCTTTTAGTGAGGTATTTCTGCAGCCTTTCCAATTGTTGCAGATGTCTTGAGAGGTACATACCAAACGGGGTGTTGTATTCTATAATGGGTCTAATGAGGGATGAGTACAGTGGGACAGTGATCTCCTTTTTTCTGGATGAAAAGCCCTTAGTGATGAGGTGTGCCACATAGAAGGATTTCCTGACTGTTGTGGCAATGTGGTTATCAAAGGTGAGACCACTGTCCACCTGTGTCCCTAAGTCTCTCATTACACTTTCGGTGTTTAGTGTATTGCCACCTATGTGGTAATTCATGGGTACATGTTTTTTCCCAAAGGGGATACCTATACATTTCTTGGCATTGAGCTTGAGCCCATGGCTCTGGCACCAAGCATCTGTTTCTGTAAGGCCCTTTTGTAGAATATCCATATCATTTGGGGATTCAATAATGGCTCCCAGTTTGCAGTCATCTGCAAACTTTGTTAGCCAGAGTCCCTTAGTGTTGGCCTGTACTTCAGAGAAGTAGATGCCAAATAAGAGCGGTCCCAGCACTGAACCCTGAGGTACTCCACTTGTCACTTGTCTGGAGATGGATTTGGAGTCAGCTACTTTTACAGTCTGGGTTCTGTCAGTAAGCCAGTTGGCAACCCATCGAGTGATGTAGGGATTAATGCCCAGCTTAGTAAGTTTATCTATGATTCCAGAGTGGGGGATGGTGTCAAAGGCCTTGGTGAGGTCCAGATAGGCTGTGTGGACCACCTTACCCTTGTCCACGGTTCTGGAGACTGATTTGAAGAAGTCAATCAGATTCAGAAGATAAGATCGGCCCTTCATGAACCCAAACTGCATGGGGTCCAGTGTTTGAAGGTTGCCAATGTCTTTGTTTATAAGTTCCATGTTAATACGTTCCATGGCCTTGCAGATCAGGCTCATCAGACTGATGGGTCAGTAGTTCCCAGGATCCAAGGTGGATCCCAATTTGTGGAGTGGGATAACTGTAGCTGTGTGCCACTCAGTGGGCATGAAGCCTAAGGTGAGGCTATGATTAGACATGACACTTAGGTGAGGTGCAAGTCCATTTTGTAGTTCATGTAGTACACAGCCTGGGATGTCATCTGGTCCCATGGATGCTGTATTCTTCACTTTGAAGAGTGCAATTTTTACAAGTGTGGCTGTTATTACCAGAATTTGCCAATCTTTCGGTATTGAGGTGGGCCTTTTAAGGGGTGAGAGGGGGTGAAGTTTGCACTGAATCAATCTGCCAGGATATTGGCAATATCCTTGAGATCAGTATATTTAATGCCATTCTGCTGTAGCTCAGAGCAGATCTGAGCATTGCCATTTAGATTCTTGACATAGCTGTAGAATGCCTTGTGTTTGTCTTTGGAATCTTTGGCAATTTTATTTTCATAACTAGCTTTGGATTTTATGAGGGATCTCAGCTTCTTACTGAGGCTGGTAAGGGAGTTTTTTACTTCCTGGGATTTTCCTCTTTTCTGCAACAGTTTCTTCCTTTTGTTGTAAAGTTTGTTTATGGCAAGAGACCACAAGATTGGCTTCCTTTTTTTGGAGGAGAGCATCTTTGTTCTATTGGGGATGGCACGATTCATGCACGAGTGGATGTGCTCATAGAGTGCCCTAGTGTAGGATTTTGCAGTCGAACTTTCAGTTCCCATCTGCATGGGTGTCATGAAGTTTGTCACTTCTGACTTGAGTAGCATGAAGTTGGCTTTGGAGAAGTTTTTTAGGGAGGTTTCCTTACTGGGGGGTGGGGGAGGGATGTTTATGTTAAGGGTGATTAGCTTATGGCCTGACCAGACCAACGAGGGGGTGACCATAGGTGTGCAGCATTGATTTCCCATGTTGGTAATGACCAGGTCTAGGATATTGGATCCCCTGGTAGGACTAAGGGTTAACTGATTCAGGGCATTGGAATTTATGAACTCTAAGAACCATTGTGCAAAGGTGTTGTAATTAGGAGCTAACCAGTAAAGACTAAACCTCAGAGTTGTTGCAACATTGCATTTTTAAGATCCAGTAGGTTGCTGCAGTTTCATCAAAAATAAACTTTAAAAGACATGATTTTTTTTAATGATAATTACAGATGAAGTAGTGTTTAATGATGATGGCTTCCTAATTTAAATTAGTTTTGGAAGCAATGTTGTCTAAATAATGAGCAGATGTCATTCCATTTGCTTTATGAAATAAGTCTACAGGGATATGTCACAGAAAATCACTTTTTATATTAAAAAACACATTTCTGGATTATATGGTAGTATATTATGAAAAAGTGTGGCCATTTTTATGTTAAAAAACAGATTTTTGTATTAAAGTATAGCGTACCTTGAAACTGAGTGGCCATTTAGGCTTTCTCAATACTACGATATTTTTTGTTTGCTTATTACTCTACAGATATAAATACAGATAAATTCTGCATAGACAATTTGTGTGTGTGTGTGTGTGTGTGTGTGTGTGTGTGTGTGTGTGTGTGTGTGTGTGTGTGTCTGTGTGTGTGCATGTGTGCGTGTGTGCATGTGTGTGTGTGCGTGTGTGCGCGTGTGTGTGTGTGTGCATGTGTGTGCGTGTGTGCGCGTGTGTGTGCGTGTGTGTGTGTGTGTGTGTGTGTGTGTGTGTGTGTGTGCATCTCTCTCTCTATAGATATATATATATATATATATATATATATATATATATATATATATATATATATATATCTATAGAGTGTACTTAAAAAATAATACCCAAATGTCAACATCAATAACATCAGCGACAAAAGGTCAACAGAAAGAACACTGGCATTTCACTATGCATGAGTAAACAAATAGTTTTTGCTGACAACGAGAATACCTACACCAGAAGAGTGACAAAGGAAATAACTGACAGTTCGAAATCCCAACACTGAAAACATCGACATGCGAAATGAGCGTGACTGTGGAAGTATGCGATGGTGATGGACGTTAGGGTTAGGGTGCGGGTAAGGTAAGTGTGTGATAGTGATAGACTTTAGGGTTAGGGTGTGGGTAAGGTAAGTGTGTGATAGTGACAGACTTTAGGGTTAGGGTGTGGGTAAGGTAAGTGTGTGATAGTGACGGACATTTGGGTTAGTGTGCGGGTAAGGTAAGTGTACGATAGTGACGAACTTTAGGTGACAGACCTTAGGGTTAAGGTTTGGGTTAAGGTTAGTGCATAGATAGTTGTGCATGAAAGGTTTAGTGTAGGTTTGTAAGGTTTTTGGTGTGCTTGTGTTGTGTGTGTGTTTTTCAGAAAAGGAATTTGTTTTATTTTGTTGACTGTTGGGATTGTGGTTTGTCGGGCATGTGAACTTTCGTGTTTTTGAACTTTCGATTTTGTGGTGTTGGTGATCTCTTTGTTGGTGTTTTCGCTTGTCGGTGTTATGAAGTAGATCCATTTTTTTGCAGGGGGGAAGTCTACTTGCATATTTCATTTTAATTTTATATTCTAACTCTGAGATCACACAATAACAGGGAAAGGGCATATTTACTAACCCCTGTAATGTAGCTATATCACATACCTGTCAACCATTTGTTTAGTCAGCCAGATTGTGTCAACTAAACAGAATTCAGCTTTAGCAACACTTGACTAAATTACTGGCTCCCATAATGATATCTACAGCTTTTCTGAATACTTTCTGTTGTCTAACCAAATATTTTTTTAATTATTTTTACGGTATCATTGTAACTTTTAAAGATCATTAGATGGTTTGTTTGAAGACCATCATTCACGGCACTGTATTTATTGATAAGTCAGATCAGTGAGTTATAAAGTAGCACAATCATCTTGCTGGAATGATTTGATATCCCTTTGAAAAAACTGAGCTGTAGAATATCTTTTTCTGATACTAGAGGATGTACACTGGTCAAAATTTAAATAGCTGTCTACCATTAATCCTAGATAATTAATGATAGTATAATTTACTATTATATGGCCATTTGTTTTAAAATCATAATGTAGGTCTTTTTTTGCCAGGTCACATGATGCTGCAATTATTGATTGAGTTTCGTACTACTACACAAGGTATGTATTTTTGCAAATCATCATCAAAAGCATCTGCACCTTTCTGAAATAATTATGCTAACTACTTTGCAGATTTGCACTTATTTAGTTATTTATAGCTGATTACACACTTAAATCAGAAAAAGATACTACAGTGCAGTGCAGTGTGGTACATGACTGGTAATGCCTGAAGTGACTGCTGTTATGTTATTTGAGTTATGTTACGTTATGTTATTTAATCAATATTTTATAGACGTACGGATTAAAATGTAATGCTTTTTGATCAGATACATCTTTAAGTGGAATATAACCAAACATCTTAATGAGTACAAGAAAAGCAGTGTGCACTGTCAGCTCTTCGTTAAGGACTGATGTTTCCTCTTCCAAGAATGTCACAAAGACAATATTCCTATTAACAAAACCAATAGTTTTCCAAATTTGCCAAAAGTAGACTGCCTGAGTCAGTCTACATAATCTACATTATAGTAATACTAAAACGCTGCCAGACTGATGTATCTAGAATTCATGGAGTCTGAGACGATCCTTCCATTTTGCACTGATAATTAATATACACCTACAACCTGTTATGATAGGGCAGGGACATGGCCCTCATTTTTCTATGAAGTTGTTGCTCTCTCTAGCAGCCTGACTTATCCCTTACAACCATGTTGGCAGTAATGTCCTTCTCAGATTTGATTTTCCATTAATGACTGCAGTTCTTAGAAGTGGTACACATATTAATAGTTTGTAGTCACTACAGATCCTTTCCAGAATAAAAACCCAGCAAATGAATAACTACATCCCCTGTGGCTAGACCTGCTATGTACTACTACTCCTATGTTATATTGCTCAGATAAGTAAAACAAGGCAAGGCAAAGATGCTAGAATAACATGATTTGTATTAACATTTATGTTCCTAAAGATATGAAGTCTGAAAGTCAAATGTATGTCATCATTTAATGACTTCAACCATCAATGATTTGCCAGAAACCTCCAAATTTTATGAGAAACAGATGACAATTTTTTTGAGAAACGATGGCTAAAAAGTGTCTTCAGTCTTTTTGGACACATCTAAAGCATTTGATACAGTTTCCCATCCTAAGTTACTGTCCACTCTGAAAAATCTTAATATCAACCCTGATGCCGTTAATTGGTTTCAGAGTTATCTATCTAGCTGCAAGCAAGCTGTGAAATGGAAGCAAAATCTATACACACTCCTTCCTGTTATACTTGGAGTCCCTCAGGGTTCAATCCTAGGGCCCCTCCTCTGCAGCATATTCATAAAATATGTTAATACTGCCTCCTCTCAAGCATCTATCATACAATATGCAGATGAATCAACCATCATATGTGCAGCATCCACAATAACTCAACTTCTTGCAGTCACACAAAAAGCCTTCTCTGATATTGAAACATGGCTAGCAAATTCACAACTCATTCTCAACCCTAATAAAACTAAACTTATGATCTTTCATCCATGTAAACATACTAAGCTCCCAGCTAACGTTTATATCACTGCCAGTTATACTAGGATTTTTCCAGATTCTCAAACAAAACTAGAGATTTTCCCTTCTTTACAGCTTGCTATACTGCGATTCTTTCCACCCTGGTGTTCCCTGTTCTACTGTAATCTAAGCAATCATCAACCCTTGCAAGGAAGACTTCCTGGACTGACTACATTCCTTGAAAAGATTCAGTTATTACAGAATTCTCCATCCCCAAGAACACCAATGTGTATGTGCTTTTAGTTTTTGCAATTTATGCCTGTAGTCTTTGTATGAACTGGTGTAGACATGTCCACAGTGTATACGCTAGCAGCCTACCACGGCCTTTCTCCCTCTTCCCCTCCCAAGTGTTAAGTTTCTTCCCTTGCCCATTTTTAGCACAGATATTTCTCTCTCACACTTTTCGCCACTAGGTGGCAGCATTAATACACTCCCAGTACCCATAGCTTAACTTAGGAGTAACCCTAACACTGTTTGTGCTAATGTAGTTTTTTTTCCTTTCTTTCCTTTGTCTCAATCCATATTGAAATGCATCATTTCCTTCAAGTGGTAGTTGTCCTTATCTTTGCCTCATTCTTCCTATTAATAGCTTGCCCAACTGTCTTTGCCCAACACTCATTTACCTAGTGTTTCCCTTACCACTGAGCTTGTTCGGCAGCTCTGTGTCCAACTCACTGATTGGTTTTCTTGGGATTCCACCACCATTCCTTAGCTCTACCCACTTCGTTCACCCTATGGGCTCACTCCGCTCCACCACCCTGCCCCAATTCCCATCCATCCCCAATACCCACAGATTTATCTCAACCACAACTCCACCCTTTACTTCCATCCACCAAACACAGTTGACCACTCCCTCCACACACACTTTCCTGCCATACTCTCCACCCATCATTTACACTATGTCTACTCCCCCATACACTCCTGTATTCCTACTATCCATTCTTACCTCACTTAACTATCTTGCCTATCTCACTCAACTACCTCAACCCAACCATACATCCCCTGCACATTCTACATTTACCATACAACCTTCCACCACACATTCCTTCACCCCTATAACTCATGAACTCTACCCACTCAACCCAAAGCTACTCCTCAAACATAAAATACTAGCCATCATTCATACTTGCTACAAAGCCCCACACCCACACTCCACCAAATCTTTCCCATTCGTACACTCATACTCCACTATCACACTAAACCACCTCACACTTATCCTCCATCACATCACTCTGTCACACTCTGTCACTGTCTGATGACATTCACCCTAACCCAGGGACCACACCCCCAACTTCTACCCCCAATCCCCCACACATTCACACTTGGGCCCCAAATCTATATGTCTTGCCACTTTCAATGCCCAAAGCCTAAGAAATAAAATCTCCAACCTCCATGCCTGGCTTCACCATAACCATCCTAACATAACTGCCATCACAGAGACCTGGCTTAAACACACCATAAAAGACAATGAAATTCTGCCACCTGGCTACCAAATCATATGTAATGATAGACTTAACAAAAAAGGTGGTTGTGTAACTATAATCTTCTCCTCCACCTATACCATAACTTCTTACCCCAATCCTATCTCTAATTTTAGCAACACTGAAATTACTATTGCTCTACTAAAACTAAACAATCACAAATCCATATGTGTAGCTACCCTATGTATACCCCATGGTAACAACATCCCAATACTAGAAGATATCCTCTCCTGGCTTTCCTCCAAAATAAACAATAAAGCCTACATTGTTAGTGATACTAACATTAATTGGGCATCAATAAACTCACTTACTCCATCTCAATCAATCAATCTCTTCAATTTCAGCCAACTTATAAACTCCCCTACCAGGCCCAACAAAGATGGCTCATCTGGCACTATCATTAACTGGATCCTTACATCCCATCCCAACCATACCTCAAGCTCAGGAATCATTCCAGACCCCCCAGTGACCACCTCCCAGTCTTTGCTGACTGTTACCCCTGCCCTCTCCAGCAGCAACACCATTACATACACACACAATCTCTTCCATTTCAAACCTCAAACTTTCTCTTAATGTCTAACACTTACTGACTGATCCTCCCTAAAAACCCTGCCTCTAGACAGTGCCATTACCTACTTTGGTGATACATTCATAAACACTCTCAACAACCATGCCCCAAAAAGAACCAAATGAATCAGAGCTAATGCCTCCCCCTGGCTGTCCAAGGAAACCAAACTTACCATGCTACAAAGAAATAAAACCTGGAAACTATATCAAAAACAAATTATCCAACTACCTACTAGAATTCAAACTGCATAACTCCATAAAAAAACCTTCTAACCAGAGATCATAAAATATACTACCTCAAACTTCAAATCAGCCACTCAACCAACCCTAAAATGTTCTGGGCCATACTCTCCTCCATCATCCACCCTGGTAACAAAGACAGCCCCTGCCCAAAACCAAACCTTACAGACCTGGACACTGACACTCAATTTAACTCATTCTTCATAGACTGCATGGGCAGTCTTCCACTTTTCCCCAGCCCATAAACAAAAACTCCTCTACCCCCCAACCCCACCAACCACTTACTCCCCTCCCCCTTCAACCTTGAACTCATCCCCACAAGCCCACATGTACTATAAAAAACTACTACTACAACTAAAACCTAGCTGGAACAGTCCTGATAATCTCCCAACTGCCTTTCTAAAACTATCTGCTGACGGCATAGCCCTTCCCATTTCCATTTTAAACAAGAGATTCATCCAAGAAGCGTATGACCCATCCATTTGGTGCAAAGCATACATCATCCTATTACACAAAGGAGACAAAAACACTGAGACTTCCAATTTCAGACCTATGCCCATTTTTACCCCCCTTTTCAAAAACCTTGGCGAACTGTATCCATACTCAACTCATGTCATATCTTACTCAAAACAAACTTCTTGCCCCTACTCAACACAGCTTTTACCCTGGCCACAGTACAATGACTGTCCTCCTATCCTTTCTTGAAACCATAAATCAAGCTTGTGACTCCGGTAAACTTGTATCTTCCCTGTTCCTTGACCTGTCCAAAGTTTTTGACACTGTCTCCCACACTCTACTGTTAACTCAACTCTCATCTCTCAACCTCTCCACCTCCACTTTAGCCTGGTTCACAAGCTACCTCTCTGAATGCCAACAAGCTGTTCAATGGAAATCAACAACTTCTCCCTTTCAACACACCCCCACTGGAGTCCCACAAGGTTCTGTTCTAGGACCTCTACTCTAAAATATATTTATTAACAATTTAACCACGCCGTCCCTGACTCATCAATAATCCAATATGCAGATGAGTCAACAATCATCTGCTCTGCTTATTACCCCTCTGACCTACTTCTAAAAACTCAGTCAGCTTTCTCTAACACAGAATCCAGGATGAAAAATAGCCCTTAATGCTAATAAAACTAAACGTATGATCTTTTCCCCCTCCAGAAACTCCCCAATAGACAAAAACTCTTTCTGAATACTCAGTAGCAATAACATCCCAATCATAATCATATCTAATACCAAACTCCTTGGCATCATCATTGATGACCAATTAAAATTTGACACCTATATTCAATCCACCATTAAAAAAACACCAAAAGCTGGGACTTCTATACAGGCACAACTGCTACCGCTCCCCCTCCACCAGAAAAACCCTAGCTTCCTCCTACCTTCTCCCTCTCTTATGTATGGTACCCTCCTGCTAAACAATCTCCAACTCGATCTGCAATCCAAACTCAAATCATGCTATAATAAAATAAGCAAATTTGCTACCAATTCAAAAAACTCCACCCGCCACTGCCACTCTCTCCATACTTTACAGTTGCTTGAACTTCCCAATTAAGTGACCTTACTTAGACTCACTAATGCCCACAAACTCATTCACAAAACCACTAGCTGCCCTTCTCTCTCTCTCTCTACTGCATTAAGCCCCTACATCTCTAACCGCTCAGTCAGGTCAGAAAACCAAAACCTCCTACAGATCTATAAACCCTCACAACTCCCTGGCCACCTCCTACTTTCCTGCTACATCTCTAAACTATGGAACTCTCTCCCTCCCACTCTACACAATACCCCTGACCACACCAAATTCAAGTCTTTCTTGTTCTCCTATCTTACAACTAAATGGATAAGCTCACCCTACTCCCCACCTTAAATTCACCATCTAACCACTAACCTCTCCACACTCTGCAATAACCACTTATTCAATCACCATACTATACCCTAATAGGACAGTCAACTATTCCACCCATTCCTCTCTCTTACTCAAGCTGTTGTCCTACCTTGCAAAAAAAAAATATATATATATATATATCTATATATATATATATATATATATATATATATATATATATATATATATATATATATATATATACATCTGCCTGTATCAAAAAGTGTTAATTCAAATCCTTTTTACTGTATTGTACAACATATTTCTCTGTGAACTTACTGTATTATATGCTATATTTTTCTCTAAAAATGATTGTTTACATTGTTTCTCTGTAACTGCTGTTTGGAGCTGTCCTCCCTGGGCCTCCACTGAAAATGGGCTCCTTGTGGCCCAGTGGATTTCCTCAGTTATCAAACTGAAATAAATAAATAAATATTAGGAGTCATAATCAACAACAGGCTAGAATTTGTCATACACATTTCTAACACAATCAAAAAGGTTCACAAGAAAATGGGAACAATGTATAGAAACAAAAAAATTCTTAACAGATGCTGCAAGAATAGCCATAGCTAGAACCACTCTTATCTCCTCACTCTTATATGCATTCCTCATGCTTACCAACCTCAAAAAGTCAGAACTAAGTAAATTAGAATCATGTTACAATTCTGAATAAATGGAGTTAGCTAGAATCTTATCCTCTCTTGAAACAACACACACACATGCATGCATGTGTGCATGGTCACACATTCACATACATGCTCATGTGCGCACACACACACACACACACACACACACACACACACACACACACACACACACACACACACACACAAAAAACTGTTCTTCATGTTTTGCAAAGTCTCTCTACCATCCCTTTCTGTTGCTGTGAAAACAGGCACAGTAGTCATCTCTCTGTTGTTCTAAAACGGACATAGTAAAAGTGTCTCTACCTTGTCTCTCCCTCTCTGTGCTGTCAAAATGGGTCAGTGTTTGCTGCAGTGAAAACATGCACAGTAAAATAATACAAAAGTCTCTCTGCCATAAAAAATGGGTCTGCCATTCACAGTAAAACAATGCTACACTGTGTAAAAGTCCAAAAGTCCAAACCTGTAAGAAGAAACCTTGAAATTCTCTCCACAAATCTCCCACATCCTCCTGTGTATTTGCAATGTTCTTACGTCTTCTGCCTGTGCCTGTGTGCTGACATTGCTGACATCTTTCTCCTGTGCTTTGTGTTTACTCTCTCCAGTGTGGGACATGGAGTATTTACTTTTTAAAGCTTATGAGATAGAACATTTTTTTAAACCAGCAACGGCCCCGCCCCTCCCAACTCCCAGTCAGCACCAGGCCCATATAAACTGCCTCAGTTACCAATCCTATACCAATATTAATCCAGTAATGTGGCATTGGGAACAAAAGCTTGCCATTTACTCCAGATTTGAAAATGAATAGAAAATGTGCTATCTGTTTCCTTAATGACATTTATATGCTTCGGACTACAAGGACAACATCCAGTGTAGCATCCAATGTAGCATCCAGTGTTTTCATTTGACTTTTGTTGAGGAATGTTACCTCATTGCTGTTTGAAATACCTTTTCACCTATTATTTTTTGTTTGGCATATAATGCTTCTTAGTACTATGGGCAACACTACATTTATTTTTCTCTTTTTATTTATTTAATTATTTGACATTTGTTTAATGGAAAAGTCTGACTGGAGTTCTGGGGATAAAAGCTACAGATACATATGGATACTTTATTGTTTTTTAACAGGTGCAAAGACTAACAGACATTGTGGCATCATAACATTCAGTCACAAATTACACATATTAGATAAAATATCTTAGGAACAACATGACATTCATCATATGGAAAAATTGACAGCAGAATATGCAAAAGGGCAGAGAAATAACATATTGATTAATTATGAACTTATCTCTTTTATTTTTGTCATAGACCTGGCTTTAATTGGGAGACAGTACTGCAGTGTACCATCTTATTAACCTAAACATCTCTGCCATCTTTGCCTTGTAGGGATATAGCCTACCAACAGGAGTCTACATTAGAATGAGCCTACCATCCCATATTGGGAAAACAATTTCCAACTGTGAGAAGTTCCTTTAACTCTAACTGTCTTCCCTCATAGTGTTTTGTGGAACTTTTGTTTCCTCCTCATAAAAGACTATTATCCAAAATTGGTTGAAATATTTTAATGAAGTATTCTAAGAAAGGTAAACAATCAGTGTGAAAATGTGCATACATTATGGTTCTATCTTGAACAGGCATAGAGGATCTACAATTTAAGTATTAATGAAGAATTTGTAATTTTTATGTCATCAGTTTATGCTGAGATATTTAAAAAAACTCTGTTTTATGTAAAGGCCACATAGTATTTGCACTAGGTCATTTATTCTTTGTTTAACTGGGTCACCCTTACTGAACAAAGTAGATTTAGTGGTCACAGGGAGAAAAGCTCCATAATGACTACACATGTAATCACATATCACAAATACATTTTAAATATATAAGAGGAAGAGCAGGCAGAAGCTATAGCAGTAGTACATGGGCATGGTGAGTCATGCACTAAGATCAAAGGTGAAAGGTGAGATGTCACCAAGAAAGAGGAGACAAGGAGAAGGATCACAAGATAGAGAGAAAGCTGCAGAGAGTAGTGATAAGTGGTAAAGGGGGTGCAAAGTCAGAAGTGGCTATGCAGGAACTAATCCATCAAAGAGTAAGGAGGGAAGCAGACAAGAAAAGCGATTCATTAACTGGTAGGTTAGAAGCTTAACTAGATCAAACAAGAACATAATACATTTACAAGTGGAGGGCTAGTCATTATGGATGCTATCTTTCCATAAGGAGCTCTAGTTATTATGGATACTATAGGCTGTACGAGAAATATGCTTATTGTGCTTTATTCTTACATAGTATGCTATATTGTGTAGGAGTAAAATCAATGTGGCTTATAAAATTACTGATTTATGTTTATATGACCTGTTGTTACAACAGATTATTTCACCTTCTATTTAAAAATGTTTAAAAATAGACAATGCTGTAGTTACTGTCACATTTGATATTCCAAAAGTGCACACGGACATTTTCAGCCCACCATTTCACCCAATTATAGCAGTAGGTGGTTCAAACCCTAGCCTTTAGCATCTTATATTGATAACATGCTATTTTGTAAATCAGAATGCTCCTACATGCTGAAAGATGCATAGCTCTTTTTGTGATAGCTGAAGCAAGAATTTTACAAAGATGACTTGCTTTTGGTAACAATTGATTTGATAGATTCATTACTTTGATCTTACACCATGCAGGTCTGGAATGATTTTTGGCTGCACTTAATGAATGTAAATGACTATCAGATATAGATAGATTTTATAGAAATTGTGCTCCATAACAACTATATTTTTTCTTTTTGAATGTAGATTTTTTTTTTCTTTAGAAGAGTGGTGGACCCATGAATACCTCTGTATACTAATCCAGTAATGTGGCATTGGGAACAAACCTTGCCATTTACTCCAGATTTGCAAACAAATAGAAAATGTGCTATCTGTTTCCTTGATGACATTTATATGCTTCGGACTACAAGGACAACAGAGAGGGTATATGTAGCATCCAGTGTTTTCAGTTGACTTTTGTTAAGGAATGTTACCTCATTGCTGTTTGAAATACCTTGTCACTTACTATTTTTTGTTCAGCATATAATACTTCTTAGTACTATGGGCAACACTGCATTTATTTTTCTCTTTTTATTTATTTAATTATTTGACATTTGTTTAATGGAAAAGTCTGACTGGATCATAATGTACCCATTTTCAGTGGAGGCCTGGGGATAAAAGCTACAGATACATATCGATACATTATTGTTTTTTTAACAGGTGCAAAGACTAACAGACATTGTGGCATCATAACATTCAGTCACAAATTATCAGTCACGAATTACACATATTAGATAAAATATCTTAGGAACAACATGACATTCATCATATGGAAAACTTGACCGCAGGATATGCAAAAGGGCAGAGAAATAACATATTGATTAATTATGAACTTATCTCTTTTATTTTTGATTTTCCTTTTACTAAGGGGTGGATGTTTGTCATTACAGCCCAATAATAGGACAAGTTAGCCTTAATTATTGGGACCCTTCTTGAACAGGAGCTCTATAGGGACAACATGGAGGGGGGCTGTTTAGCAGCCTGTGTATTCAGCTGTCCTCTGTGGAGAATTGCTGCCTCACTACTGTCTGAAATATTTTTTCTCAAATTATTCTGTTTTCACACTCTAGCACGTTTTAGAACTAGAGGAAAACTCTATTTTTTATTTTTACTATTTTGTTTCTGTTTCCCTATATGTGCTAACTAATTCATATTCTAGGGAATAAACAATACATTTAGTACTGAATTTATAGGTTCATAGGTTCATAAGTGTGTACTAGGCTAATGACCATGGGGCCTTTGCAAGCCTAGCCCATAGAAGTACCCTGGTATTGTGCCGCCTGTCGTTAGTTCCCAGTGCCTCTATCAAGTAGAGCCACTGGAGTGATCTTTGAGGTGAACTTTCTATTTCCCATCCACTCATCAAGATTTCACTTGAAGAGGGCTACTGAGGTGCTCTGCTTGACATGTATGGGAAGTCTATTCCAGAACATGGGTAGTCTCTGGGTTATGAACCTGTCTCTCCTGCATGTTCTGTTGATTGTGGTAATGAGGTTGAAATCTCTGGAGCATGTGGTGCAGAGGGATTGAGATTTCTTTAGATGTAGCATTTCTAACAGAGCTCGGTCAGACATGGCTTTGTTAGTCCAGCAGAGATCGCCACTTAGTAGATGATATGAGACAGAGAATAGCTGGATTTTTTTGAGTCTGTCCATGTAGGACATGTGTTTAAGGCCTAGGAAACTAGTGGCAAAATCATTGATAAAATAAGTCTTTTATATAGCTGATTGCCTTGAGTAGTTTAAACAGCCTGCTGCAGTATACATATTAAATAAGTACACACTTGATGACCTCCTGCATAATAAATACATAGTAAATTGTATGTTATATAACCAATATTTTAGATAACTACACTTAAATCCTACCAAATAAAAGTCCAATGTGTAATGAGTTAACTGATTCATATCACTTTTAGAAGGTAAAACAATGGATGATTCTAATGAGGGTGCATGTAGCTCAGGTAAATAAAGTATCTATTACAAGGAAAGCAAATACTATGATGATTATTAGTAAAGCAGATATTGATTATGTTATCACAAGTCATGATTGCAAAACTAAGATAAAGAAATTCATATATTCTGTTAAGAGTAAAAGCATGAAAATAGCTCTAATAACCTCTCAGCTAAAACTCAAACTGAGAATAATATCCCTCAGCTAGTGCTCTTGCTTGCTGAATTAATGTCACAAGGTCTGGGAATCCAAGACAGTGAATAAGACAGCAAGAGGTTCTCCCATTCAATTCTTGGCTGGAGTGTGGGGAGTGCCTTCTGTGTGGAGTCTGCATGTCCTCCCCGCGGTTGGGTGGTGTTCAAAAGGCATGTGTAAATGCCTTCATTGAAGGTTGGATGTTGAGCTGGCACCTCAGCGATTGTGAAAATCTACTGCCAATCATTAGCGGACCGGAGTTCCGCTGTGGTGACCCCTAACCAGAAAAAACAAAAGACAAACAACAACAACATCACTGACACTCTAGACAGAACAACTTTGGCTAATCATGGTTCCATAATTTAAATTAATGGCACTGGTGGATACCAAGGAAACAATAATTCTCATGCACCACATGAAAACACACAAGATCTATGCATTATGCCTGTTGATCAAGAACTTATTACAAAAACCTTAAACTGGTAAACAAGATCTACCTGTCAAGCCCTTTGATCAAGAACTTTTTACAAACTCTAAAACTAAAAATTGGCAGACCTAATAGAGTTATAAACTATTACATCTGCAGTGTCAGTACTATATCAAAGAAGCACTATGAACATGGGATCTTATTAGACACTGGCCAATACAAAGTAAGGATTTTAGATGAAGCATGGAACTCTAGTAGAACTATCTTTCCAGGTTTCATAAAATATGAATGTTTATGAGAAGGAAATAAAGGCAGTGGCATCTTGATATTTATTCATGAATTACTTTATTCTGCTCATATCTTCATTAATCTACAAATAGACAAGTTGGCAGTTGATACGCATATTTAAAAAGAGTATGCACATGTGATTGCATGTTGTCACTGCCCTAATATGTGTTCATCTAGACACTTTGTACTTGGAATTTTTGAACAAGATTCTTGATCATCAGAAATGTATATTAGCAGCAGTTTTTTTTATCAATCCCGATATTGATTTGGTTGATTGTACTGTTATTTCTAATTTTGCAAGAACATTTTTAGATACTCTAACTCTTAATGGTTTTATGGAATTCAACAGTATCAAAGATAGGGGCAGTAATATCGTAGATCTCTTTGCAGCAAATGTGGAAAACCTGGCACAGAATATTCAGATATGTGCATCTCTATGCAACTAGGACCATAATGCCATTCTGCTCAGTATAGTACACTTTACAAAGTATACCCACCATATGAAATATACAATTATGGTAAAATTAACTATAGGTAAATAATGGATGACATACATTCTGCTGATTTGAATACTTTGTGTGATAGGGAAGAAAAAGTGTGGCTAAAGAGAATGACATACTTTGCTAAACAAAACTTTAAATTAACTACAGTTCTTGACAAAAAAGACTGCCAAAAGAAACAAACTACTAACATGGTGGAATTTAAACACTGTCAAAATGCATAAGAAAAACACAAATGTTTTTAAATAAGTTAAAAAATGTCAACAAGAAAGAATAAATAAGACTGGTAAAATGTTTTTGAGAAGCATATAAAAAAGAGAAAAGGAAAAGTTTTAAATAAGGTTTAGTTTGGTAGAAAATAAGAAGGTGTTTATAAATATATAAACTCCTAGAAAACTAACACTCATTAAGGAATGATTCTTATTATAGAAGGAAACACTTTTTTTTAATTTAACCAGTGGAGATATCCAATGCATTTACTAACTCATTCAAATCGAAACAGTATTACAAACAACTTGGTTGAAACTGAATTATTCAACTTAGGATTTGTTGAACCTTGTCCAATATAACTCAAGACTTGATTAAAGTGGTACTGATGAAAATTAAAATAAGTACATCTTCTGACCCTGAAAATATTCTTGATGTTATGCTGTTCAGTCTTAAATCTTGACTCGATCTCTCACTACAAATTATATTTAACACTTTACTGAGGTCTTGAGTAGTACCAGCAGCATGGAAACAATCTATTATTATACATGCTTTTAAAAAAGGCTGCACAAAAGTTGTAAGTAGTTATTTATCATTTAGTATTAAATCTGTCTTGAGTAAATGTTCTGAGAGTTGCATTCTTGGAAAAAACAGAGCTAAGGAAAATGACACTAAGGAATCTGACACATCAACGTGATTTTTGTTAAAGGTAGCTCAGTGCTAACTAGTGAGATACATTTCTAGGTGCAGGTTACAACTGCACTGGACCTGAGGCTAAGATATAGGGGTCTATATTATAACATTGAAGTCTTAAAACTTTGAATATTATAATATCAAACCCATTCAGTCGAAAGACCATAAAATCTAACAGTCAGAATATCAATTTTTTTCCCAGGGAAAATATTTGCTGTTCCGGCAAACAAACACACAACACAAGCACACCAAAATAAATAATCCACACACATACACTTCACAAAACCCTAAACTAAACCATACATACACTACTAGCTATCCACTTACCTTAACCTAACCCTGACACTAAGGTCCCTAACTATCGCATACTCACCTTACCCACTCCCTAACCCTAAAATCCCTATCGCACACTGACCTTACCCGCTCCCTAACCCTAAAGTCCCTATCGCACACTCACCTTACCTGCTCCCTAAACCTAAGGTCCCTATTGCACACTCACCTTCGTTCGCACACTTACCTTAACCTGGTCTGTAACCTTCGCTCCACAGTCGAGGAAACAGCGAAGTTGCAGAAACGGCCCACCGAATACTTTCCCTAGGAAAGTATTCGATATTCTGCAGCTTCACTATTTTCAGTGTTCGGTGCATAGGATTCGATATTATAACATTCAGACTTTTAAGACTTCGATGTTATAATATAAACCCAAGATATAGTACAGTCTTTTTTTTTTTTGATTTGTTAAGGCTTTATATTCCCTTTCCTCATAACAATATTATTAGATCATTAGTTAAATACGGATATAACCCTTATTTGATAACAGGGATAGGAAAGTGGCTAATAGACTGGCAGCAACATGCTGTTATACAGGGTCACAAATCACAGACCAATAATGCTTTGTGTGGAGGGCCCTAAAGTTTAATATAGGGCCCTATATTAACCTAGTATTGTTGGATATACCCAGGCATCCTTCCTTTTGGATAAATATATTTGCAGATAATTGCAAAACAGTTATTGTAGCAGTCTGCACAAAATATTACCAATGAATGAATATTTAGTAATCAACTATTGTAATTTGGGCAGCTGAATCAGAATTATAGGTTCATAGGTTCATAAGTAGATACTAGGCTATCTGCCCTAGGGCATTTATAAGCCTAGCCAGAGTGTATTTGGCTTCCGCCTCCCTATTAGATTAGCCTACTGTGCCTCTGCAAAGTAGGTCACAGAAGGTACCCTTTTAAGATTAGTTTACTGTGCCTCTGTCTAGCAGGGACACAGGAGAGATCAGGGTGAATTTCCCATCCCCAAATTTTGCTTGAAGAGGGTCAGCGAGGGGCTATGTCTAACATGAATTGGGATTCTATTCCAGAGTGAGGGGAGCCTCTGGGAAATGAATCTGTCCCTCCAGCATGCCCTATTTATTTTTGTGCTGAGGTTTAGGTCCCTGGAGCGTGTAGCTCTAAGGGACTTGGATTTTTTGAGGTGGAGCATGTCCATTAATTCTGGGTTTGACATGGCTTTGTACGTCAGGCATAGATCGCCTCTGAGTAGGTGGTAAGCAACTGAGTAGAGCTGGAGTTTCTTTAGTCGAGCTGCATAGGACATCTGTTTGTAGCCCATGATCCTCTTGGTGAGGTACTTTTGGGGTCTCTCCAGTTGCTGCAGGTGTCAGGTAAGGTACATCCCAAAAGGGGCATTGTATTCAAGTTTTTATTACAGATGAATGTAAAACCATGTTTGTTTTCTTTTTTTTTTTTGAAAATTCTGTATTTCAGAAACAATTGAATAATATGGCTTTAGTAGAAGTAGGAGAAAACTAAGACTTTGTAACTACAAGCTCCAATACTGTGCCACTGATAAGACATGTTTATGTTACTGCAAGTAGAACAATGTGTCGAACTAGTCTGCTAGTAAGGAACACAGCAGCTAGGAATAAGACATGCATATTTGGCCTGCATAAGACATACATACAACTTACTATAGAGAATAACAGCTCATTTCTGTGGTTATACTTCTAGTCAACTTAAACATCTGGAATTGATCCATAAAAATTTTACAAAAACTATTGTCTCAATTAACAACTTGTCACATGTTGGGAGATGAAAGTACCTAAACTTATTTTCTTTTCATTGCCATCATTATAGGGGAATCTTAATACTGGCATACAAAGCATTTCACAATGTGGAATTAAAAGAAACTTTAAATTAAAACAAATAATGATTGTATGACTACACATACATATATGAATATGAATTATTTTATGAAGTTATTTATACTACATTAGTTTTCTTTATGGATGAGGCTTGTCAGGCTGATGAGTCTACAGTTCTTGTGATCTGTGTTGAGGCTGCCTTATTTATGGGCATCACCACTGCAACATGCTAAATTTCAGGGAAAACATGTTGCTAAACTTTGGTTGAACAGTTTGAGGATTGACTCAGTGAGAGCAAGCTTAGTTCTAATTATTAAAAATTCAGATTTATTTTCTGGCC
Source organism: Protopterus annectens (assembly GCF_019279795.1). Lineage (NCBI taxonomy): Eukaryota > Metazoa > Chordata > Ceratodontiformes > Protopteridae > Protopterus > Protopterus annectens. The sequence continues at coordinate 1,036,495,463 of NC_056730.1, forward strand.
ACATAGAATAAGTATTTTTGGTCTTAGCACCTTCTATGCATGTTCCTTTGTGATAATAGGTAGTGTAAGAGATTCATGGGTTTTTTGAACTTCAGGTAGAAGTCTTGGGGTAACTTTAGCAATGAATTTCTTAGGCAATATAATATTTATTGGGTTCAAATGGATGATGCTATTTCAAATTATGTCTGTTTCCTAATATAGCTAAAGAAGGATGTATAATTGTCCTTAGCTTCAGGCACTAACCTAATTTCATGGGTTGCTTTGGTACACCTTATAGTATTTTTGAAGTTCTTTCTAATATTTTGATACTATCCTTGATGTGAGAGGGTCTGGACCTGCTTTATAATTTAAGAATTTTGTTTCCTTCTGTAGTAAAGTTAGTTTATGTTAGTGAATCAACAAGGTTGATTTGTTTTTGAATTTTGCATTATATTTTGCTGTGGTTGTGATTAAACTCCTTCACGAGGCTACTTGCTAATTTAAGATATGGAATGATGCTACATAAGTGAATTTTTAGAACTGGAAATGGTTAGCATATCTGAAATCCTTGAATTTAGTGTTATTTGCTGTAAGGGATTTATCAGCTTTAAAGGGAATCTTAAATGATTATGACTGAACTTAACTAGGGGAATAGATATCTATTTGTTAACCCAGTCAGTCCACTGAACACACAGTCCTTTTTGTCTGGTGACCTGGAAGCAATGTCTAGTGAAGTGATTTGTTCAAGACCACACAGAAGGCAAACGAGAGCTGAAGGAATCAAACCCTATACCATGGACACTACAGCTCACAGCTTTAACCGTCTGCACCAACTACCATACTACCTTGGAATTAGTGCATGAAATGGCCATATATGTAAGGATCAGATCAGGAATAGTATTTTCTCTAGTTAGATTATTTATTCTATGTTCCAGACAGAAAGCATACCCTACATTGGAGATGTAGGTGCTCCAGTTTATTGAGGGATGATGAACTATTGTAATATAATGATATGCTTATTAATAGGGAGTTCATCAAGTACATTAAAGAATCTTACATAATCAGCAGGGGACATGGAGGGAGTCCTGTAACCAAATAAAAGTTGATAATTTGTCCTGTTTAGGGTGATTTAAGGTTATATGAGCTCAGCTTGTGAGTCTGTGGGAATTTACCCAGAGTTGATAGTACATTTGATAAATATGGAGATTCCACAACACCAGCTATCAGGTCTGATGTAATGCATGTCACGAAAACAGGTAAGGAGAGAATACTGTCTTTACATTTAAGCCAAATCTAAGTAGTCCCATAGACATAGATGCATTCCAAATCCAGAAGAGTATGAAGATTTGTTTTTGAGATGTCTGACATTTCTGAAGAGCCAGCATAATGTGATCCATTTTCTTGTCTCATTTGTTTGTCACATTGGAATGTCCAATTAGCTGGACTGAACTTAAAAAAAGGCACTGTGGAAAAGCAAACATCTTAGCCAGGTTGTACTACAAGCACTCATTTACCAAGTGTTTGAAGACCACTGGATCAAAGCTCTGGATTCAGACATCTTGTAACTCATACATAGGTTCATAGGTAGGTACATAGGTAGGTACTAGACTATTGGCCCTAGGACCTATACAAGCCTAGCCAAAAAGGTACCCTGGCTTTTGCCACCCAAGAAAATTATTTTCCTGTGCCCCTGTCAAGCAAAGCCACAGAAGTGATCTTCTGGGTGAATTTCCTATTTCCTATCCAATCATCAAGATTTTTCTTGAAGAGTGCTAATGAGGAGCTCTGTTTGACATAGATAGATAGTCTGTTCCAGAGTATGGAAAGTCTCTGTGACAGGAATCTATCCCTTCAGCATGTTCTGTTTATTGTGGTGACAAGGTTTAGGTCCCTAGAGCATGTAGCACAGAGGGATTGGGATTTCTTTAAGTGGAGCATGTCCAACAGCTCTGGGTTTGACATAGCTTTGCATGTCAGGCAGAAATCGCCTCTGAGTAGGCAATATGTGACAGAGTAAAGCTGGCATTTTTTGAGACAGTCTGCGTAGGGCATCTGAGTGAGGCCATTAATCCTCTTTGTGAGGTATCTCTGTGGCCTTTCCAGTTGTTGTAGATGTCTTCTGAGGTACATACCAAAAGGGGCGTTGTACTCTATAATGACTCTAATGAGTGATGAGCAGAGGGGAACAATGACCTCTTTTTTTCTGGATGAGAAAACTTTTGTGATGAAATGTACCACGTAGAAGGATTTCCTGACCACTGTGGCGATGTGGTTATCAAAGGAGAAATTACTGTCCACCTGTGTCCCAAAGTCTCTGATCACACTTTTGGTGTTAAGTAGACTACTGCCTATGTGGTAGTTCATGGGTACAGAGTTTTTACCAAAGGGGATGATAATGCACCTTTTGGCATTGAGCTTGAGGCCATGGCTTTGACACCAGGCATCTGTCTCAGTGAGGCCCTTTTGTAGGATGTCCACATTGTTAGGAGTTTCGATTATGGCTCCTAGTTTGCAGTCATCTTCAAACCTAGTTAGCCAAAGACCTTCTGTGTTAGCCTGTACTTCAGAGAAGTAGATACAAAACAAGAGAGGACCCAGGACTGAACCCTGTGGTACTCCACTTGTCATTGGTCTGAAGTCTGATTTGGAGTCTGCTACTTTCACAGTGTGGGTTCTGTCAGCAAGCCAGTTGGCAACCCATCTTGTGACATAGGGATTTATATCTAGTTTAGTTAGTTCATCTATAATTCCAGAGTAAGGAATGGTGTTGAATGCCTTGGAGATATCTAGATAGGCTGTGTGAACCACCTTACCCTCATCTATGGCTTTGGTGACTTCTTCAAAGAAGTCTATCAGGTTTAGGAGACATGATCTGCCTGTTACAAACCTGAACTGTGTGGGGGTCCAGAGTTTGAGGATCTCCAATGTCTTTGTTTATGAGTTCCATGATGATACATTCCATGGCCTTGCAAAACAGGCTTATCAAGCTAATGGTGCAGTAGTTCCTGGGGTCTGTCATGGCTCTCCCCTTTGTGGAGTGGGATAACCGTCACAGTGCACCATTCAATGGGCACAAAGCCTGAGGTGAGGCTATGACTAAACATGGTACTTAGGTGGGGTGCCAGTTCATTCTATAGTTCATGTAGAAGGCAGCCTGGGTTGTTGTCAGGTCCCATGGATGCTGTGTTCTTGGGTTTGGAGAGTGGGGTTTTTACCTGTGCAGCCATGATTACAGGAACTTTGCATTCTACCGGTATAGAGCTGGGCCCTTTAGGGGGTGAGAGAGGGGTAAAGTTAGCACTGAACTTATCTGCTAGGATGTTGGCAATATCAGTTGGTTCTGTATGTTTACTGCCATTGTGCTGTAACTCAGAGCAGATCTGAGTGTTGCCATTGAGATTCTTGACATAGCTATAGAATGCTTTGTGGTTGTCTTTAGAATCAGTGGTGATTTTTTTTCATAACTAGGTTTGGAGGATTTTATGAGGGATCTCAGCTTCTTACTGAGGCTGACTAGGGAGTTCCTCCAGTCATGGGATTTTACTCTTTTTTGCAACAGTTTCTTTCTTCTGTTGTAGAGTTTGTTTATGGCAGAAGATCACCAGATTGGCTTCCTTTTTTTGCAGGAAAGCATCTTGGTTTTGTTAGGGATAGCACGATCCATGCACTCGTGTAAGTGCTTATAAAGTTCATTTGTGTAGGATTCAGTATTCTTATCTCTATTGTCCATCTGCATGGGTGTCGTGACATTTACCACTTCTGTCTTAAGAAGTGTGAAGTTGGCTTTGGAGAAATTTTTTATGGTTGTTTCCTTAATGGGGGGGGGGGGGGAGCGGGATGTGGATGTCTAGGGTGATTAGCTTGTAGTCGGATCTGACCAACGAGGGATTGACCTCTGGTGTGGAACACCGGTCACCCAAGTTGGTGATGACCAGGTCTAGGATATTGCTGCCCCTGGTGGAGGTGTGGATAAGTTGATCCAAGGCATTGGAATTGATGAATTCCAGAAAACGTTGAGCAAAAGAGTTGGTACATGAGTAGTTTTCCCAGTTAATGGTGGGGTAGTTGAAATCACCTATTATTAGGGTGTTGGGTTGTACCCTAATATTTTCCAGTGTATCAAGAAAAGAGGAGTGGGAATCCTGGGGCATGGTGGGGGGTCTGTAGCAAGCTACAATCTGGATTGAGGTCTTGCCCATAGTTAGTAGAACTTGGATAATCTTGGATGCATTATGTTGAGCAACTAGCTTGGAGGTGTGGATATTTTTAATGAATATGGACACGCCTCTGCCTTTAGTGTTTCGGTCTGGGTTAGGTGGCCGAAAGGCGTGGTATGAATTATAACCTGGTAATGCAGGGGTGCTCTCTGGAGCTTTGAACCAGGTCTCTATCACTGCACAGATAATGATGTTCTCCATTTTAAGGAGTGCCTCAAGTGACTGCAATTTGAGGTTTAGACTTCTAGCATTGAGTAGCATTACCCTCAGATTTTGCTTGCTTGTACCTGTTACAGTGGTGATTTTGTCATTTGAACCTTGCCTAAAAAAATCACTGTAGGGGTGGCAAGAGTCTTTGCCAGTATCCGGAATCCCAAGGGCGACAGGTGCAGGCCATCTCTGGCAAAGCATTGTGGTCTGTTGATCATGTCATCCCAGGCAGACAGATACTGGATTCCCTTATAATGACACCACAAGCTTAGCCAATTGTTGAAGTCAATCATTTTGTTCTTGTACTGTGATATCATTCTGGGTGATGGCAGAATGCTACTTAGGGCTAGGGTCATACCTGCCTGGGCTACAAAATCGGAGAGCTCCTCCATGTCTCTTTTCATGTAGTACAGGGAGGTACATCTCAGGTCATTCACATCATTATGGACAATGACAGAATCTGTCATTGCTGTAATACAGTTTACAAAATGAAAATAAAAATCTAAACCAACTGTAACTTAAGTACTGAATATTGTAATGTGAGATAAAATAATCTGTGGTAGGGTCTGTAAAATAGTAAAGAAACAAATTATATAGAAATAAATAGTATTTATGGGAACAATACATGTAAAATATTGATCAGGAGGAAGAGGGGAGAGAGGTTTATGGCATGGCAGGAATTCAGCAATTTATGCAATGTTGAAGTGAATGATAATTGTTAAATAAATTGTATATGTTTACTGCATGAAAATGTCATTATTATATATTTATTGCTTTCTTTGAAAATGTAATAAAGTTGTTTTAAAAAGATTGAATGTGTATGTTATTTTTATGCATGCATCAACCCACTTACACTACTTCATAGGTAAAACCCCGGGATTCAGGAAGGCCAATTTTCCATGCAGGAACAGCGTAAGAGCTCCTGCATGGAAAATGGCCACAGAGAGATTCAGGATAGTGCCATTTTCATGTGCACGAGCAGCCATACACTGTTCTAGCACGGAAAACTGTGCGGCATGCAAATCACCTCATTTGCTGGTGAAAACCATGCAAATGAGGTGATTTAGCAATCCACCAACCTGCCAGGTCTCCGTGCTAGAACAGTGTAAGTGCAGAAATATTTTCAGAAAATAACTGGGTACATTTCTGCAACTGACAAAACGGAGCCATGACAGCTCATGAAAAAGCATGTATTATGTATATTAGGCATGACAATGGCCAAATATAAGGCCATTGGCATTAAAAAGTGATTAATAATTATAAAAATTAAACTTTTTTTTTTGGCTGATTTCAGACGTTTCAGCATAGGGCAGTGGCGTGAAAATGGGATAGTGCTGAAAATAAAAAAAAAACAAATGGAAAAACTCAATTTTAAGTTAAATCTGCATTTTACCATTATAGTCAAAGGCATGCAGAATGTAAGCAATACCAGGGAGCACTGGTTGTCAAAGGGAAAGGGTTGGTTTTAGTGCAGTAACTAACGACCTACACACTGGGGTATGCAAATGAGGGGAATTATACTGAATCACATATTTCCTGAAAGTGTCAGGTTGTACCTAACCGTGTAGGTGCAGCAATACAGCAGTGCAAGTCTTAAGAGCTGAACATATTCATAAGGGGGTGTGTCATGCTTGCTGTAAGCTCATTGGAGCTCTGTGGCCTGTGATTGCTTTTAGCTAAGCACAGCTAAGAAAGGAGGTGTGTCAGATGTGCCTAAGCAGTGTGTACATAGCCGTAATGGGTTTGTGCACAGTGCACCGGGTTTTAAACATAAACACAAAAAAAAAAAAAAGAGGAAATTGCAGCACTGTTTACATTTCAGCACTGGGTATGCGCGGCATGCCTCAGGGTTTAAATAGGGAGGAACTGGGAAGGGGAAACAGCAGTAGGAAGGCAACCAAGGAGAACTAGCATAGCTGGCAGGTGGAATGTATCAAAATCAACCAATTACACATGCAGCAGCCCAGCACACTACTATAAACTATGCAAACACCTTTCAGACTGTTTTTTTCTCATAAAGTCTTTACCACTGGTGTACACAGATGGGGGATTTTTAACTGGCAAAAGTAACTGAAAATGTTAGGGGCTGCTGATGCTTTACTCAATTGATATATGCTAGAGACCGAGGGTGGTGAGGAGGAGAATGCTGACAACAGACCCACAGTGATGAGGAGGAGGAAGGAGGAGAAGAGTGTACAGACCCAGGGTAACCTACCAGGGCCTAAATGAGCCAGAGATAGTGAAGTGCTACAGGCTAGACAGGGACATTCTACAGCAAATCGTCCAACTGTGAAGTCCCCGCCTCACACACAGAACTGACAGAAGGGAACCCATCCCAGTGGATACCAAGTATGTGTAGGCTTAAGAATACTAGCCACAGGTACCTTTCAAAGACCAATTGGGGATATAATGAGGGTCTCACAGGCATCAGCATCCAAGGTACTCCACCAGTTCCTGGATGCCATGACACCACATGCCAATGAACACATATATTTCCCCAACACCCATGAGGCGTTGACCAGAAGTATGCTTCTCTTCCACCATATAGCAGAATACCCTGAGGTAGTTGGTGCTATAGAGTGCACGTACATCCACATCAAAGCACCACCCAGCGACTGGGGTAAGGTCTACATAAACCACAAGGACTTCCCCTCCATCAACTGCCAGGTCATGTGCAATGCCCAGGGCATTATCATGAACGTGTGTGCTGGCAGCCCTGGAAGCTATCCCGACTCCCAAATCTAGCATTGCTCACAGCTGTATCAGGAGTTTGCCAGGGGACATCCCATATGGCCATCTAGTGGGGGATGCTGGTGATGCACTGGAGCATGCCTGATGGCGCCCATCAGAAATGCACACACACCTGAACAAGAACACCATAATGAGGCACATGAATAAACCAGGATCATAGTAGAGCATGTGTTTGGGATGCTCAATTCACAGTTCTGCTACATTGACATATCTGGTGGAGCCTTGCAGTACTCTCCAGCTACATGTACACAAATGTTCATAGTATGTGCCAAGCTACACAATGTGATCCTGCGGAAACAACTGCAGCAGGAACAGCACGGCGCAGGGCCACACAGCCCCCTACCACTGCCAAGGCCATCACAGGCACAGAGGGACTCAGAGGAGGAACTTCTTGAGGCTGCCCCGGTAGGCAGAAGGAGTCATGCCCAATATGCCCAGGCTTTGGCAAAGATGCAATGCATAGCACACACACACTGACACTGTAGGGACCCAGGTACTGATACCTCTCTGTGACTTGCACATACAGTAAATGGGATGCCAAACATGACACTACCTGTGCTTTATCATGTATAGGGAGTGTACTATGTGCATCTGACATAGTCAACCCTCCAGCACTGTCCTCAATACTGGCCCAGCAACAAGGTAAGTCACCCTTCGTATCAATTACTGAATGGAGTAGTATGCTCTGATAGTTCTGTGTATGGTATGGATGCAAGCATGCAAGTGAATTGGGTGGCTGAATGGGATAGCAGCAGAAAGCTGACAGCTATATGGGTTGGCAGGAAATCCATAACAAATACTGGTATCAACATACTAGACAGTACTACACACGGTGTCCTGTCCCAGAGACTTTCCATATTCTGGAACAAGCTACCCATCTATGTCAAGCAAAGTTCCTCATTAGCACTCTTCAAGAATCTTGATAAGTGGATGGGAAATATGAAATACACCCCAGGGATCACTTCTGTGGCTCTGCTCAACAGGGGCACAGGAAAAAACTTTCTTGGGTGGCGTAACCCAGGGAACCTTGTTGGTTAAGCTTACTTAGGCCCTTGGGCCGATAGCCTACTACCTACCTATTAACCTATGAACCTATGAAGGTGTCAACCCCCACCAAAGTACATGCGATCGCCCAAATAACTGTGGGTGTCAATAGGTCACACACATGGATGTCAGTGAGGGTCACATACACACCACCAGCCTCACCCAGCAGGACAGGTGTAGATGACCATAAGGAAAGGCCGGGCTAAGGCCCCCAAATGATGACAATGGTGAACAGCTCCACTCCAGACCTACACAGACATACCACAACAGGTCTGGCAGTTGCATGTTAGTTCTGAAGGGTAAGAAGTCTGAAACTGAAATTAATGCTATTAAAATGTAACGTGTACTCTATTGATATGCATCCTTTCTGCATGATAGGTCACAATACAATATGAAATAGAAGCCAACAGAGTATCCAAAATACCAGTACAGTCATTGCAAATGTTTAAAGTCTTCAGGTGTGCACCCCCCGCCCCCCCCACAATCCCATGTAGAAATGCAGTAACATGTAAGTTTGAGGAGTAATATCACTGGAGCACAGATTGCGAGAGCTGTCTCAATCTACATTGTTTCATGTGTACAATATGCAGGGGTCAGTGTGGTAAGTTTGTTGTGTGTTTAATATTGCCTGGAAGTGGTCAGCATGTGGGCCTAGATGGTTGTTTCTCAGTGGTCTAGGTACAGTACAGTGGTTGAGAGGGCCTTGTTCCAACTGCAGTGCTAACCACACTGCTTCTCAGCTACACCCATGTCAGCAGTTGTACATATTCACTGTCCAGATGGCAATATATGTCACCATCTGAAAGTTGGACACACCATGAATGGGGGCCCATACACAGAAACAGTACACAGGTAGAAGTAACCTACACAGAGTGCATATAAAATAACTGTCAACTGCACACAACTTTGGAATTATACATAGAGGTTAGCATCACATTAGTTGTCACTCTAGTATGGAATACTGGTAGTCTGGCCAATCACTGGCAGACCACAAAAGGCACAGTTATAAAGTAATGACAGGCTGCCCATGTCCACACACAAGCCCACATAAGTGGAATATCTCAGGTATATCTGTGAGGCAGGTGCCAGTAGCTTCCATATCACACATGCACCCAGCTCACCCTACCATCAGCCACAGGTTAATCAGAGGTCATATTATTGATCTAGGGAATGAGTACAGCATGAACCCATCACTGTATGGGAATACATACATGGTGCTTCATGCTGAATAGGGGTCCCATGCAGGTGTGTCCCTAGCTGTAAGCAGCAACCTGACCACATCCAAACTCGTGGATCAGTATTAGTAGGAAGGACGGATAGGAACACCTCAACCACTTACCACTGTCACTTTAGGGTAATCCACTGGCTTGCAACCTGTGAACGTATGATTGACAGAATGCACTGGCCTGCTACAGATGGCCTGCAGCACTCGCAAATGGCCTACAGTCCTCTGGCAAATGCCCATGCCCCACCCATAGTGCCAATATATGGAATGTCAAGGGGTCATAACTAACAACCTAACACAGTAAACAGAAAACAAATGCAAGGCCATGTTGACAAATGCCAGTAAGCATGCCTCCCCATGTCCTACTGCAAAAACTATGGACCGGGCCATAAATACTACTGGGATAAAAGCACAACTATAGAGATACCTCTGAGATATTGCTTTCATAATAATAGGAAGAGGAGAGAATAACAGAGGGGGGTATAGAAGCATGGAAGTCATGGAGTGTGTGAAGTCTGAAACTCTAATGTCCACCCATACTACCTCCCTGACTGCAA
>NC_056730.1:1036507945-1036517945 GCF_019279795.1 Protopterus annectens
TGCAATGAATATGTGACAATATGGATACGTTAACAATATAGGCAACCCTTCTAATACCCAGAGACCACTTTTCCCCCAGTAATCATACAAAAACACACTTGGCTAGGCAGCAACCCCTATTATCAGTAGTTCTTCTGCAAACTGCCTCACAGATAGTACCCACAGTGTGATTGCAGTGGACTCCATATCAAATTGATGACCAGACATGACTGGTGTCACACAGGGTATGGACCGATGTCCTCTCATGTTTGGGAATCTACCCTTATGAGGTGCAGGAGAACACAAAAGCACCCTGGCTGATAATGTTTGCATACAACAGTAAGGTGGGTGGTAGCATTCCCAATCCATGTGATGTTGACATCATGCCCAAAGGCCACTTGACACCTATGAATGTTGTCAGAACCCTGGACATTACCTCAATGCCAAGAGATGTGCCATCATTACCTTTGAGGATACCATGGCTTACATGAAGTAATACATTGATGGTAGTCCACTGAACAGTGACATTATTATAACATAATGAGGAACACAGGTTGACAGTCAGTTGCCTGTTGACCACAATAGTGCCACTGACATCAGAAAGTACTTTGATGTGTTACATCTCCTGACTAAGTGTTTGTTATCCAGCAAATAAAAGGACATGGCACCCTGTTCCATCCCCTCAGTAGCCCAATCAATGTGTACAGTGGCAATTTTGCCATGTTCACCACTGGACACCTGCAACAACTGTAGAGTCGGCAAACATACCCCACAAAGGGAATGCCATGCCTTATACATATGCCCTGTATAGACAGACTCCAATAATTCCAATGATTCCCCATATCATACTGTCTATGTAGGTGCAATCATTACCTCAGTTACACAGCCACGTCTCACCAAACTAAGTCATGAATGCTACTTCTGAAGATACCAGTCTATCCACACAACATGCCCTAGAGGCCTCAAGCACACTTCCACACTTCAAAGAACATGCATGTGGGACATGTGCACAACCCAGACACTGTCCATGTTATGGAATATAAATCACATACACGTGAAGCAGTGCACATCACTGGCCACCCACAATAGAAATCTGTATGAGTGGAAGGGGAATACAATACCCACCCCTGAGGACCACTCCAGTGACTATACTCCTGAGCCACACTGGGGACTATTGTCATGTGTCTGGATGCCGGGGTATTCCTTTGGGCTATCCTTGTAGAGCCTTCAGGCCCATTTACCTACTACAACCTACTACACACCTATGAAGCAATGAACCTATGGATCTCAGTACTGGCAAGTGTGTGTGTGTGTGTGTGTGTGTGTGTGTGTGTGTGTGTGTGTGTGTGTGTGTGTGTACGTGAATAGTAATCTCAGTGTGTTTGGTTGATGAATATCCCCTGTGGCTGTGGTTATTAGCAATCAGAGGTGTGTCCAAACCACAACATGTACCATTCTCCACTCTACAACAGATGTTGTAAATCAACATATACCTATGTACAACCCTCAGCCTTATAATCTGTGAGGTATATGTAATCACTGTGTTACAGATGAAGGAATTCCATGCAGATACAGCTGTACCCTGCCTAAGACATGGTGGATGTGTTGCCGCACTGCCATACCCCTTGGTCTTGATGTAGAGCCACATCCTGGTAACACACCGATGCCTAGAATAGAAACAGGATACAGCATGTGAGAATACTTTCACTCAGCACTTCACTTGTGTGGGGAGAGGGGGGTAAAGCTGGCACTGAATGTGTTGCCAAGATTGTGGCCAATATGTGTTTTCTCAGGATAGGTATTAGCATTGTGAAGTAACTCACAGCACTTGTGGTTAATCCTGTGGACGTTGATTATGTAACTATCAAAGGCTGTTGTGATTCCTTTCAGTGTCTGCTGCATGTCTGCTGTCATAGATGCCTGTAGGGGATTCCATGAGGGATTCAAAGTTGTGTTTGAGGCTAATAAGGGAGTTCAACAGTCATGGGACACCACCTTTCTCTGCAACAGTGTCCTCCTTCTGATGTACACTTTAGTAATGGCAGGGGACCATCAAGTTGTCACCCAGTGTTTGGAGGACAGTGTCTTGGTTTTATTGACTCTGGCTAGTACCATGCATTCATGTACCTGTTTTTACAATGCATATGTGGATGATTCCACAGTCATGAAGCTATTTGCCATTGCCATGGGTGCAGTGAAGTTTCCACCCCTATTTTCATGGCTGCAAAGTCAGCTTTGGAGAGGTTTTATAAGGTGGTTAACTTTGTGGGGAGTGTGGCTGACATGTTGAGTTCCATGTTGATTACAGCCTGTGTAGATCTCACCATGCAGGGATTGACAACTGTGGATGAGCAACAGTCCCATATTTAAGTAGTCAACACAGGTCAAGGTTGTTGCATCTTCTACCGGGGGTCAGTATGAGCTGGTCCAGGGTATTGGAAATTAATCCCAGAAGTGTTGGGCCACTGTACTGGTGCTGACTACTTTCCCCATGTGATGGAGGGGTAGTTGAATTCTGATACTATGTCAGTCTTGCGTTGGTTCATCATAGATGACAGGGTGTTGAGGAATGTGCATTGACAGTCTAGGGACATAGATGTGGACCCATAGCAGGCTATGATCTGGATTGCACTATTACCCCAAGGCAGTTGTACCAGAAGTATCTTCAATGCATTATGCTGGTATACTAGTCTGGAGGTGCTCCTAGCCATAATTAATATGGAGACACCACCACCTGTGGAGGTGTGGTGTGGTCCATGTTTTGGGGCTGACAGCTGTGGAATGCATCGTAGCCTGATACTGTAGGGTTGCTGTCTGCTGCTGTGAACCACCTCTCCATTACAGCAGACATGTGTCCTTCACTCCAAGTGCTTTGAGTGACTGTATCCTGACAGTTAGATGTCTACTGTTGAGCAGCATGACCCCCAGATTACTTACATGTCTAGCTGTTATGGTGGTAATTACATTAGGAACACTACCTAATAAGGCATAATAAGGATTGCAAGACTATTAGTCAGTACCTGGAAACCCAGCATTTACAGATGTAGGACATCTATGGCAAGTCATTGGATTCTGTCAATGATGTCATCCCAAGCAAAGAGGTACTGGATCCCCTGAGAATGACACAATACACGTAAGTCAATGTTGCAGTCAATCATTTATTGATAGTACTGCAGCATCATTCTGGATGATGGCTGCACACTGCTCATGGCTATTGTCACACCTGCCTGGATCATATAATCGGAGAGCTCAACCATGTCTCTTGTCATGTAGTCAAGAGAGATGTGTTCCAAGTCATTCCCACCCACATGGATACAGAGTCATACTCATAGTTGTTGTGGCGTGCCATGACTGGCTGTGTCATATGTTGGATGATGGCATGTGATAGATATTTAGCTGTTACCTGCTCCATATTCAACTTAGTGAGTGGGATATGTGTGTGCCTCAGTACTGAGTTACCCATGATCACTGTATTGTGCAAGGTGGTTAGCCTTAGGAGCTTAGGTTGAGGGGTGCACTGTGTAGGTTAAATATGTGTCCCTTAGCATGTGCCATGTCATGGTGTCTGAGTTGGTGTCTGTCTTGCTGGTCTGTGCTGTTTGGGTAAGCGTCCATTGAGTGCCTCTGTGGAGGTGGGTATGTGGCTTTTCACTGTATAATAAACTTTCAAGACCGGAAAAACAAACTAGCAAAAACCACCGCTAATTCAAAAGCCAAGAACTCGACTCAGGCCAGTGCAAAATGTAAAAAACATGAAAAACAACACATTTTATTAAGACACTGTAAAAGCTTTTCATTAGTACCTTGCACTAACTTCTTCAGACAAGCAAAACATTCCCACCATTACAAGTGAGTTTAAATACCAGCATTAAAACACTTAACCATGCCCCTTGCTCTCCCTTTAGCTCCTTAAAGGTACAGATCACAGCTAACTAAAGTGCATTTGCAATTCTCTATTAACATAATAAAAAATAAAAAATTAAAAAATTCATACACCAAGACTGTAATAATAGCAGGCTTTGAAACTGAAAGAAAAAAACCCAATATTTTGATTATTAAACTGTATAAAGTAGATAAATATGTAAAATATATAATAACATAAAAATAACATAAAAATAACAATATTCAACCTACAGCATAAATACTAATAATGGAAGCGTGATTATTACAGTCTTGGTGTATGAAATTTTTAATTTTTAAAATTTTTTTAATTTTTTAATTTTTTATTTTTATTATGTTAATAGAGAATTGCAAATGCACCTTAGTTAGCTGTGATCTGTACCTTTAATGAGCTAAAGGGAGAGCAAGGGGCATGGTTAAGTGTTTCAATGCTGGTACTTAAACTCACTTGTAATGGTGGGAATGTTTTGCTTGTCTGTCTGAAGAAGTTAGTGCAAGGTACTAACGAAAAACTTTTACAGTGGCTTAATAAAATGTGTTGTTTTTCATGTTTTTTACGTTTTGGACTGGCCTGAGTCGAGTTCTTGGCTTTTGAATTAGCGGTGGTTTTTGCTAGTTGGTTTTTCACTGTATGTCATGGCTGTCAAAGTGGGTGTCATGGTGAGCTATGTGTTCCACATGGTGTGGTGCAGGTGTCGATCTTATTCTCTTGACCTGCTAGTCCAGCCTTTGCTGGAGAGTGCACATTTCCACATTGGGTGACATATGGGTAACTCTCACAGGTCTGAGTGTTTGGAGTTTAGAGAGGAGGGTTGTCTGTGTTCATGAGGCAGTTGCAACAGTGCCTCAGAATGGACAAGTGCACCAGGTTAATGGGTAAAAGCACAGAAAACTGCCCTTCAAACATGCCATGAGGGGTGGGCATAACTAGTAAGTCCTGGGGCTATGTCTGTGATGAACGAGTACTGCTGATGGCTCCCAGGTGTGCCACACTTCTTGATATAATAACCTGGTGAAGTGAAAAGCCATAATGCTATTTGAAGTGCAAGACAGAAAGAACTAACATGATGTAAGGGTGGAACAGAAGGCAGACTTTCTGCCACCTGTAATACTTTACCTCAGCTGTGCAGTTATCAGCAGCTTTCGCCATGTGAAATTTTTGTAAGCTCTGCAGTGCATGCAGTAACTGTGTAACACTCTAGTAGACATAAATAGATAGGCAGAAGTTCTAATCCAATGCTGTCAAGTCAGTGTGTGTGTGTGTGTGTGTGTGTGTGTGTGTGTGTGTGTGTGTGTGTGAATCATGTACTGTCTGGCTTATACCATTTATGACTTGTGTACTACCCTTCACACTTCCCCTTGCCCCAATCTAGTAGTCTTGTTGATGTCATCCACCTTAGAAGTACCTTTGGAGTTGGTGGCAATGTATAAAATCTGTGGCATGTCTGATAACTGTGTAGCGATAGTAGAAATACCTACATAGGCAGGAGTTCTAATTCCAATGCTGGCAACTGTGTGCGTGTGAGGATCATATCTTGTGTGGCTTATACCATTTTGATCCGTGTACCATACACAGCTGGTGACCACCTCTCATGGCCATTACTTTATATAGTGTGGTAACAGCATCTGCATCACATGCATCAGGTTAAACCACTATACAGTCCTCTGTACAGATGTGTCTGGAATATCCATATGTTTGCAACCTATACGTGGTCGGAAGTTGTTTGTGTGCCTTAACAATGCCCATGTATGTGATATTATAGCCAAATAGGCCAAAGTGAGTGTACTGACACATATGGCAGCAGGAGGTATCATACCTGACTGAAACATCATGCTGATACAATGTCTGCCACCCTCATAGGTGGCCAGCCTTGTAGGTGCAATACATGAGTCCAGATGCTAGGTTTTACAAGTGAACTGTTCATGTTATGGGTCACATTAAAGGTTGGAAGAGGTGTGGACTATCATATTATGGTCCTAATTAGTATTTAACAGGAAATCCTTGCAACTTAACAGGGGTGTGTAAACAATTTATATCCACTGTATACCACTAATGTGTCACATATG
Organism: Protopterus annectens; assembly: GCF_019279795.1. Lineage (NCBI taxonomy): Eukaryota > Metazoa > Chordata > Ceratodontiformes > Protopteridae > Protopterus > Protopterus annectens. The sequence continues at coordinate 1,036,513,892 of NC_056730.1, forward strand.
TCCCTACTTATGCTGTTTTTCCAGCCCATTTGTTGGCCTCTTTCCAGATGTATTGGCACTGACAAGTTCAGAGGTATGCTACAGGAATGCTGAATTCATGTCAGATAGGCCCCAATGGTGACCACTGTTGTGCAATGCAGTTAACCCCAGCACAAGTGAACATGCACAAAAAACCAATATAGATATTACATAAAGCAATATAGCTATTACTGATGGTTGTGTGCATGGTAAATTGCATGCCCTTCACATGCCTGTGGTATTGCCAGGCAACAACAGAACAATGTCATACTCACCAGTTTCAGGCTGCTGCCCCATATGCAGACCAGAGAGTCCTAGGTAGTTATGAGAGGGAGTTATTGTCAGCAGACTCAGATGTGGCCTTGGTACAGGATGGATGCAGCATGTCTGCACATTTACAGTACTAATCCCAATAATACACAATGTTCTGTCCTCACCATAGATGTGCACCTCTGTGCATTAGCAAACCCCATCCAAAACTGCAATTGGATACAATGCAGATACATGTATGTGTGATACATTAGTGTACTAATCCCCACTGGGCCCTTACCTGTATGCTCCTCATCCAGTGTGTGTGTGCAACCCACCTCCACAATGCTTTCCTCAGCTTCATGGCTTGTGCATTGGGTGGGTGCCCCAAGTTTGGTGAAGAGCTCCCCAGTGGGTGTCAGTGGGGGCTGGATGGCTGGGTCCCCACCTGTGGCTAGCTGGTCCCTCCCTACAGCAGCAGCCCATTGACAGGCATTGCGGATGAGTTTGATGGCCCAGTGCTGCACCTGCTCATAAGTTCTGCTGTGCAGGCTGGCATCATTTACCCTGTGGACCAGACTGTTCCACAGGGTGGTCCTCTCCTACACATCATTTGCTCTCCATCCAAATAACAGGGATAATGTTTGATCACATATTGGGTGATGATGTCACTTTCCCCAACAGAGAATGCTGGTAGGTGAGCCCTGTGCATGTTACCTGAAAGACATAAACAGAAAAAAGGTCTCAGGACCTCATACTGTTTTCAAATTGCACATCAACATTGGAACATACTTGCAAGTAATCCACACTACAGCATAACCCTCCAAGCTATCAATACTATAGCAGCTTGCATTACACACTTGGCCCTGAGCTATCTCATTCCCCCCAGTGTTGGACACTTGATTGTATAATCCTCTGTTCTATATTCATTTCTGTGTAGAGGGTTGACAGTGGCCATCTTCCATGTGAATGGTGTGTGAATGCTGACTAATCTGTGTTTGACTGTGGTGTGTGATGGAGCTGAGAACACATGCCTGAGTTTGTGTAGGAGGCAGACAGTGATGTTATTATGCCTCATGGAGATATGCTAATCTTGACATCAGTAGGCAATATGTACATGCTCCCCACTGCTGAGGGAAGGAGTGTGGCTGATGTGCATATCCCCCTGTACAACTGGGGTCGATAGGGTTTTGATGTTCACACCTAACCTGTCTGATGCAGGTTGCTTATATCCATGGTAAGATATATATATATATATATATATATATATATATATATATATATATATATATATATATATATATATACCTCAGTATTTCTTGGTAATATAGCTATATATTGTTATACTCATATATGGATCTCCACCTCTCTCTCTCTCTCTCTCTCTCTCTCTCTCTCTCTATGTATGTTTCTTTTCAGATATATATATATATATATATATATATATATATATCCTTCCTAATTGCACAGGGTCTCTTCCCTATTGTAAACTGGTTGTAAAGAATGGTATGTTTGAGAAAACATCCTAAAATCATACAGTTGAGGTGGCTTACTAGTAATCTGCTTTGATTATGGTGTGCACAGTCCTCTGTTCAAGACCTGCAAGGGCTGTTTATTTTGTAGCTAGGCAGAACAAGGACTGTTGGATACAGAGTGATTAATGCAGTTTTGAGCAGCTTTAAGCATGTTTGCATGGGCTTGCATGATGGTAAGCAGTGCAAACGTATGGTTTAACAAATAGACACTTGCACCATGTAGGTTTCACCTACTAGTGCGCAGATCTGCTTAGCATTTACATTTAAGCAATGCTTAAACCTGCGAAGCATAGCTCAGCCCTGGTGACCTTTGATCACATTCTAGTCTAATAAAATAGCAGGGTAATGACATCTTTAATAAGTGTATTTAACTTCCTGTATATAACATGCTTCTATGTGCTGTCATTATAGTAGCAAGGGGTGTGACCATACTGTATAAGACACATGGGCATACATGGGTAGTACCACAATCATTTTTGTTTTGTATTTGTTTTATACATGGGTAGTATCCCAGGTTATATGCAGTCACACTTGCATGTTACACCAGCTACAGTGCACTGGTTGACAAAAATAGTTTAACACATATTGTATCATTATGTTAGTACTTTTAGCAGTTCTTTTCCAAGTAAGAGTAGATTGCAGATTGTAGTACTAGAACCATTCACCCCTGCATGTAAAGCTGAGACTGTGAGTACTATATTGTTCTTGATGTCTGAGCTGTATGTTTTTATGTATCTCCTATTGGATATTGACCTGATATTTTGATATTAACTGTAGACTACTATGTTTTCTGGACATGTCATTGAGGACTGCTGTTATGTAGTAATGACATACCTTTCAGTTTCAGACTTCTGTCTTTCAAAGAATTCATCCTAATGCATAACCTGTTGACTATCTATTTTCTGTTTGTCCTGTGTACAGATGTGCAGATGTCAAGTATTGCTAAGGCCATGCCACTACGTAGTTGCCCACATAGTATTGTGCTGTGGGCCTGGACACTGCTGCTAGTTCCAACATATGGGACATTCCTTAATGTGGGCTATGCCCCTTTTCCTTGCCTGTGTGAGGGACATTACAGAGGTGGTGGGCTACAGTAGGTGGCAATACATCACAGGACATGTGGAAACAGCCAATCAACATGGGGGACATATCCCCAGATTTGTGAACAGATTCTATGTCATCAGTGTTGTTATGCACATGGTGGATTGATAAATTGACAGTGTTTGTGTGAACATCCATTTAGTGAATGACTTCACAATTGACAGTGATATGTCTCTGACATACCTCTCCACCGGCATGCTGTCCACAGACTGTCCACATGTCTGCCTATTATGTTTTGTCTGTTCCCTAGACAGTAGGTGTCCTTGGTAAATCAGTTATGGACTCTGGGGAATGCAATCAATAAATACTCACAACTATTGGCATTACTGACATTATATTCCTTATAAAGGATGTTACAACAAACCCAGTAACATCTGCAACTGTCTCAATGTATGACAGCAATATGTACAACCTACCCCTGTGATTGTGCTTCTATCCCCAAATGATGTCAGGCTTTGTCCAGATGTCAGTGAGGTGCAGACATATTTATTATCATTATTTCCTGACTTCAGTCCTGCTACCGTCCCAGTGATGTAGTAGACGCACAGACATGTCAGGGAAGAAGCCATAGATACAAGTCTTGAGCCTGTACATTCTGAAGTGAACTGTACATGTGAGAGGCCTGTGTATGTGTGGCCATTGTTAACAGACTGTCATGATTGTGTACACATGTCATGTGTACATGTTATTTTGGCTGTGTATGGAGAGAGGTGAATGTAAGTGTTATGGCTCCTTCTTTATCTGATTGTTCATGCTGCTTCAGTTTCCGCTGATCTATTGGCTGTATGCATTTGTAGAGGCAGACTGAGGCATGTCCTGTACCAAGATCAGGATTCAGACTACACTGAGAATTGGTACTGTATATGTAGGGTTAGTGTGTGAGTGGCAAATAATGATGTATTTGTTCACACATTCCATATACTTTAGTGTTCACTTGACTTACTGGTATGTGACTGTGGTAATGTTGGTTGTGGGTATGCACTTTCACACTGGTTTCTGTTTGTCACTGCTGTTTCATCCCCGTAGTGCTGATATATTTGCAAATACATGTGTAATTACCCATAGCAGATTTCCTAATTCAGTTTCTTCTGCCATTTCAGTAAATATATGTTAGAGCACACAGGAGGGTGTTACTACAGCAACTGTGTTAG